>NW_027223813.1:0-235470 GCF_028538775.1 Myotis yumanensis
TAACCCTAACCCTAACCCTAACCCTAACCCTAACCCTAACCCTAGACCCTAACCCTAACCCTAACCCTAACCCTAACCCTAACCCTAACCCTAACCCTAACCCTAACCCTAACCCTAACCCTAACCCTAACCCTAACCCTAACCCTAACCCTAACCCTAACCCTAACCCTAACCCTAACCCTAACCCTAACCCTAACCCTAACCCTAACCCTAACCCTAACCCTAACCCTAACCCTAACCCTAACCCTAACCCTAACCCTAACCCTAACCCTAACCCTAACCCTAACCCTAACCCTAACCCTAACCCTAACCCTAACCCTAACCCTAACCCTAACCCTAACCCTAACCCTAACCCTAACCCTAACCCTAACCCTAACCCTAACCCTAACCCTAACCCTAACCCTAACCCTAACCCTAACCCTAACCCTAACCCTAACCCTAACCCTAACCCTAACCCTAACCCTAACCCTAACCCTAACCCTAACCCTAACCCTAACCCTAACCCTAACCCTAACCCTAACCCTAACCCTAACCCTAACCCTAACCCTAACCCTAACCCTAACCCTAACCCTAACCCTAACCCTAACCCTAACCCTAACCCTAACCCTAACCCTAACCCTAACCCTAACCCTAACCCTAACCCTAACCCTAACCCTAACCCTAACCCTAACCCTAACCCTAACCCTAACCCTAACCCTAACCCTAACCCTAACCCTAACCCTAACCCTAACCCTAACCCTAACCCTAACCCTAACCCTAACCCTAACCCTAACCCTAACCCTAACCCTAACCCTAACCCTAACCCTAACCCTAACCCTAACCCTAACCCTAACCCTAACCCTAACCCTAACCCTAACCCTAACCCTAACCCTAACCCTAACCCTAACCCTAAACCCTAACCCTAACCCTAACCCTAACCCTAACCCTAACCCTAACCCTAACCCTAACCCTAACCCTAACCCTAACCCTAACCCTAACCCTAACCCTAACCCTAACCCTAACCCTAACCCTAACCCTAACCCTAACCCTAACCCTAACCCTAACCCTAACCCTAACCCTAACCCTAACCCTAACCCTTCCCGCAGATGCACACCTGATTGGCGGCGTTTCAACCTCTGGTTGCACACAAGGGGTGGGGGGGGCGGCCGCACAAATTTCCGTGTTTGGCGTGGTATGGAGAGTGGACACTGGGTGGCGACAGAAAGCTGAGTGATGGGGCTCTGCAAACGGGGGCACCCAGAAACCGGGGGGGGGGGCGGGGGCAGGGGGGGGCAGGGGGGGCAGGGGGCAGGGGGGGGGGGCGGGGGAAGGGGGGGGGGGGCGGGGGGCAGGGGGCAGGGGGGGGCAGGGGGGGGCAAGGGGGGGGGGCTGCTGAAACCAGGAACCCAACAGCAACCCTCAAGATTTTGAGAAGTGAGTGGACCGGCGCTTCGCTCACGAGGGCGGGGGCGGGGGGGGGGGGCAGGAAACTAGCCCGTGGATGCACACTCCAGAGAACAGAACCACCCTTCCCTCGAAGTTATAGGAATTGCAGTTTTCACAGCAGGCCAGTGGAGCTGACACCTGGCACTACAATTCAGAGCCTTCCTCAAAGGGGCGGGGGGCGGGGGGCGGGGGGGCGGGGGGCGGGGGCGGGGGCGGGGGCGGGGGGCGGGGGCGGGGGCGGGGGGCTCTTCACTCGCACGCTTTCCTCAACTACAACTGCCTGGTTGACAAACCACCCACCCCTTCAACCGATATTGGAAAAAGGACCGACACTCCTCAGGCACCATGACAAGTACATGGGCACTTCACAGGTAAACAGGGGCAAGTAAGTTTGTGGTTTTTTTTTTTTTTTTTTTGGGCGGCGGGGTGGGGCATGGAACAATAGCGACAGTGACCTACACTTGGACTCCCACCTACACAGGACCATTGCACAAAAACTGTATCACACATACGCTGACCCAAAACAGCCTACAGTGAGGACGGGGGTCACAAATGTGGGACAGCTAAATACAGGATCACGTGTCACCCAGGTGAGCAACAAACACGTGACAGTGAGCAACTGGGTCCACTGGGATGGGGGCACCCGACTGGACAATGCATTCATCCCTCCACAATGAAAAGCATACCCAGGTGGATGCTCTGCTATTTTTGAAACCCAGTTGACTGGACACAGTGCAGGCAGGGACCCACTTGCACAGGCATCCGGAAAACCACTCACACAGGTGAGGATCCTGAACCCCTATAATGACTACCCCAAACTTGACATGGGACAGGTGTGCACGGATGCCTACTTGGTACTTCTACAGAAACAGGGGCAAGGGACACCACTGTATCGACCGATGCAGGACGGGGGACGCTGGTGGGACACAAGAAAGGAGGTTCTGGGTGGCATATGTGTGAATGGCTTCCAACAAACCATACCAAACACCTTGAGATCATCCAACGGTCACTCCACAGAGGATCCCCCTCGATGCTTCACTTCCGAAAAACGTGCGATGGGGGCAACAGAACACACAAGCCCTTGAAGGGATGGGGCCCACCTTCACACAGGGCGACGGGTGTATGGATACTTCACCGACCAAACACATTCAACCTCATGCAGCTGGCACACGACATGGAATGTGGGGCATGAACGACAACTGAAAAAAGGCTGATGGGGAGATGAGATGGAGGACTTCAGGGGACATTGGATGCATGGGAAACGGTGCTGCTGACCATGCAAGGGCTCAGAAACATCATCACACCCTAGGGGACAACCAACCCCACCATGGGGACTCAAGACACACGCTTGAAAATAAATGTTGTACGCACACAACTCCGTGGGCCTCACCTCAGACAATGCTCTCCCACTCTGCATTTTCTATCTCCCTCAAAAACCCTTGAAAATAAACAGTCCTCAGACCCCAAACCAAACACTATGTGTATGTGCATCTTCATGTCTCTGTGTGTGTGTATATGTGTGTGTGTGTGTATGTGTGTGTGTGTGTGTGTGTATGGGTGTAGATGTGTGTGTCTGTGTGGGTAGACACACTCGTGGACAATAACATAGGAAACCAAAACATCCCCCCACAAATGACACACTGCTCACAGGTCCCGGGGGAGACATGTCAGCTCCCCACAGGCATAAGCAACACAGATACATGGAAAGGAGCAGACACATTCACAGCTTCCCTTCTCAAAGGAAGCCACACCATGAGGGGACTCTTGGGGAATGACAAGCACAGCACAGGTGGCTCCACGCTGGCAAGGGGACGGCAAGTGCGCAGGGCCCTCCAAAACGAGTCACAGGTGCCTCCGGAAAAACAGCAACCTCCCTCAGTCGTGACAACATGGCCACCAAGAAAGGCACACAGACCTAAAAAAAAATTGTCTGTTAGTAGAATCCATACACAGCATGTAAACACAACTTGAGCCACAGAAAACCCATTCCTTGCCCCTGCCCAAACAAGCCACCCACCCACCCACCCACCCACCCACCCACTCACTCACTCACCCACCCACCCACCCAGCCACTCACTCACTCACTCACTCACTCACACTCATCCACTCACTCCAACACTCACCCACCCACCCACCCAACCACCCACCCACCCACCCAACACATAGGCTTCATGACACTCCAAACAAATACAGGCCTGGGGGATACCTTACTCTATACGCCTACAGATGACCAATGTCACTGCCATGGACTTTCACATAAGCTAAAACACTTCAACCTCCTTTAAGATGCTCAATGCAGCAAAGAAGGACCTCTTCTACAGGAAGGGGAACCCTTTCAAGGGACCTCCCTTACGACAATGATGGGGCACACTTCACGGCTACCTACACGGCAATGATGACGGGGACGATGGCTTTGCAAACCTAAGCAACCGTCTTTGGGAAAACACCAGCCTAGAAACCCAAATGTCACTCTCAGCAAGGTTTCCCTGACAGGGGCGACAACCCCCATCCAAGCCACCCGTCTGCCCGTGATGGTTGCCTACTAAGGTGCCGTCTCCTACACATCTTGCTTCATCCATCTCCTCGGGGACTCTGAACCCAACCGAGGCATGTCCATCTCAAGTCACAGACACAACAACAACACTGCATCCCCAACCCATCACCTTGCCAACCATGACTGTTCTAGTCAACGTTCAGGCTATCCGTACCTCCTCTGGATCCACCTCTCCCTACAGCTCTACGTCCAACACCTGCACACCAAAACGGCGGGAAGGGAACCCAAGCAACGCAGACGTGCTGTCTTCTACTTCCATCATTTCGGCAAGATGACAGAAACACTCTGCCCTTGCCTGACGACCCTATGAGAACAGACAGGCTGACCTGCAGGAGGCTATCACCGCGCACAACTGCACAGATGGACCCTCTGTGGGAAGCGACGTATGGCTCCCACAACACACTTGCCAAAGATGTCATGCACACCCAAGAACAAGACCGAAACGCACCGCTCCTCTAGGGTGACGGGGGACCTAGGACCCACAGGTGATGGAAAACACACACACACACACACACACACACACACAAAACTCCAATGGATGGCCCTGACACACATTTCAAAAATGAAGCACACACATGGAAACATCACACAGGCCTAAAAAACAGACCTAGCGGGATCAAAATAACATCAATCTGACAAAAACCACATATGCAAGCCACGACTCACATGAGTGCTTGCACAATACGACCTCCTCACGCTCCGAAACCGCACGTGCGGGGCACTCACATAGACTTCTTTTTAGGATGGGAAAAAATGACAGCTCTGAAAGAAATACACCCATGCACATATTACACAGGCATCTATCTTTCCTTTCAACGGTCAGGACACTGGCATTCCATGCGCGTGGACGGCACAACACGAAGTCAACAGGGAAAGACAAACGGGTCCGTGGAAGAAAGCCACACCTAGGGAGGATCTCGCCTCGGCTCCTACATGGGACACACACGGGCACACAGATCACGCCTACAGGATGGGGACAAGCACCGCACCCATAGACACCACAAGGCTCTTGACGCCACAGACCGCCACCATCCACGAGGAGGCACGCTGCACAGAGAAAAAACATCTTCGGGCCGTGGCCCGTGAAAGCCTCCCTCCGCAAAACACTCGTGTGTCATGCCCCTAGTCATTCTCTCTGTGTCTCTCGGCTACACAATTCTACAACGGCAACGCTCATCCATCCTCTAAACATTCACACACATCCTTGGCTCACTTACCGTTCCCAAAACCGACCCACTTGGACTTCATCTCTACATCACTCAAGTTCTAAACCATGCCCATGCCGTTTCAACCGCTGCCATGGGCACACAACGCTTTGGATCGCTGCACAGACCATCGGCCTGCACCATCCAAGGTCACCGATTCCATGACAGCCAAAGGTGGGTACCTTTCAGGTAGGCACGGCCGCCGCCGGGTCAAGCTGTGAGAAACATAGATGAACCATGTTCGACCTCGGCATCCCGTGCCTCTCCCTCTCTGTGCCTCTCTGGAACACGATCCAAACAATACACTTTCATGGAAAAAAATTCCAATGATACACATCACCAACATCACAACGATCCATTCGGCCTGTCACCCTTGCTGCTTTTCCATGCACATACCCCTACTTTAAAGTCAGGGCACACAAGGTCCCTAGACATCCCATGGATACCACAGCCTGGGTACAAACACCATCCATGTTGAGAAACAATGTGCATGGATCACTGCAAGAAAAAACCGTGGTAAAACAAAACCATCCAAACAAGGACATCCGCACCGTTCCGAGGGCTTTCCTTCGGGGACGTCCAGGCGACACACATACCCGGGCACTTGAAAAGGGCGGTCGTCGCGATCCATCACAGGCCCTTCACACACCCCAGAAGGAGGACAGACAGGCACCCCTCCAAGAAAACCGCACAAAAAAGCCATGCTCCGCAAATAAACCTGCATGGACGGCTTGGACGACACTCAAAAAGGCACCTTGTCTTCCTTCCATAGAAAAAAAGATGCTCAAAAACACTGAACACGCAAGAGACCCATGGGGATGGCCCGCTCCGCCAGAAAACTGAAGAAATACATGGCATGACGACGACGACGAGAAAAGACACATGTCTGACAAAAGCAACAGACATGGTCTCACGTGGCTCCCCTGCCTCCAAGCACTGGCAAGGGCCCTCCCCGAGCCTGCTTCCCCCAAAGGCCTTTCACGTTCCGCACGGTCCTTCCGCCTTCCTTTCCCGTCCAAAACTCCCTGGCCCTCCTGCCCCGCCTGACGGGAGCACCTGCCACACGGACGGCCTTTCGCAACCCCTAGTCCCACAACACGTTCACAACATACCGTGTGGACACTTCTCCTTGACCCACGGCTGACGTGAAAAACTCGCTGGAGAGGACCCACCTACGCACCGCATGTCAGACGCTGGCGTGTGCTTCCGAAACACTGCCAAAGGAAACGGCCCTGCCGCTCCTGTGCCGTGGCGCCCTGCATCGGCTGCGCTGCACCGACCACTGGCAGGCAACACGGGCACACGGAGTTTCCACGGAAAACACGACCTATCCGGGCAGCGCTTTCTTGAACATAGGCATGCCACACAACATGGATGTTTCCTTTCAGTTACAAAGAACAGCCACGACCTACACCTCTCAGGACCCAGGGAAGAGAGGACACAAAACACCGCCTGAGCCTGACACACAGGAACGCACGACCTTCCGGGGAGGAAGGAACCCACACTCACCCGGGAAGGTGAATGGCATGCTCGGAAGCTAGACCACGCTCATCAAACATCAAAACACACACCATCGTCCCCATGAACCAGCTCAACGGAGAGGAACAGGACCGATCCAAGCTCGCCCTGCCACTCTTCGGGACAAATACTACAGGACTGCACCATCTCACGCTACATCAGTGCCAACATGGGAAACACCACACACACACACACACACACACACACACACACACACAGGAACCCTATCTCTCCAAACGAAACACACACAAATCCAACTTCCAAGATTCCTGACTTTCGCGGCATACGGCAAAACTTGGGGGCACGACAGGGTCCTCCGTCACCCACCCTCTCCGCCACCCACCCTCTCCGCCCCCCACAACACGCCATGCACGGGATCCCGTGCGGCACCGCACGCAAAGCACGAGCGGCACACGCTCCAAACGGACCGAAATCGAAACCTCCTGCTCTGGCACATCCAACACCGACACGTCCCTGCTTCCTTTTCGAGGACAAAAAGGGATGACAAGACTGGAGCGGCTCCACGTGGGACACGTGCGCATCCACAAACGCGTACAAGGGATGAGAATCGCTCAACGCCGCTGCGTGACACGGCCTCTAGGACAAACGCACAAAACGCATCCTCAGGGGCTCACCTGGCACTCTTGCCGATGTTCGCTAGCGAAAATCCTTCCAAGCGGACGGGGCTGCGTGGGGCTGCCTATCTGGCACTTTGGCGGATGGCTCAGGCTGTGCTGCACGTTCCTAAAACACATACATACAAAGGGACTCCCGTCAGGCCAAGCCTTCGCATAGGCTCTCCTGCCCCCTTCCCGGCACAACGGCCTTCTTGCTCCAAAGGCCCGAAACTCTCATGCCAAATCGGGGAGACAGAGGACGGAAAACAGGATACACAAACACTTTCCTCCGCACTGAACGCCCACCACTTCACACACACATTTCTCTCGGGGCCTCCACACAATGGGCTGATAAAATACAAATCCTGGGATAGACACTGCTCTTCGGCCGCTGCTTCCGCAGGCTGCTGTCATTAAATTCGCTGGCTGCCTCGAGAAATCCTCACTTGCTCTGGAAGGCCTCATCAGACTCGGGGGTCTTGGGCTCGCAAAGGTGGCTCCACAACAACGCCGTGACGCTCAACGCCTCCACGACACGACATGGCCGCCTCAACCAACGCTCCTGCTCTCGGAACCTCCTGTCGCCGACCCGCCGCTCGCCCTTCTCAAGCACAACACCTTCTCACCTCTTCACGGAACAAACACCTCCACCCGAACACACGCTGGGTCACTGCACGGGGAAGCTCCAAAGAGCAATGTCCTCCCGTGGAAAGACAAACGGCAACGTCCACCTTCCTTGCAGGACGTGCCCTGAAAAAAAGAAGCAACAAACATATCGACGGCAGCCTTCAACACGCACATTGGGAAGGGAACCGAACCACAACACGTACACTGTTGGTGTGCCCCACACCGACCCCCCCCACGCGGCCCGAGAGGTGAGGGGCGGGGCGGGGCGGGGCGGCGGGGCGGAGGCGGTGGGGAGGTGAGGGCAGCGGGACGGGGAGGCGGGGGAGACCCTCACACGCACACACAACACCCAACACACGACTCTCACAACTCACCACCACCTCCACCGCTCCGCCGCGGCTGCCCACAGAGTCCTCTGAAAACAATGCCACCGGACCACGACCCTCAAAATCCAACATCGCCAAGCATCACGGCACACACAAGCACCGACACCCATCTTCCCCACAACAAACGTGCCGGCAGGACCCCACACATACTCACACAGACACACCACCTGCATCGGACCGACCGAGGGCTCCCACCTACAACCATGAAAAACATACACATGCAACACTCAATACAACTCAACAACATTCACAATCACAATTCAATCTCTCACGTTCATCTTGCTTTCCCTACTACCTTTCCTTCCTCCCTCCCTCCCTCCCTCCCTCCCTCCCTGCCTCCTTCCTTCCTTCCCCCATCAAAACCTACTGCACCAAGGACACTGCCCCGGCACCCACCTGGCCTCTGACATCACACCCAACGGCCAACGGGGACATCGGCCTGCCCGCAACCTTCTCACATGGAACATCTTGGAGCCGCAGGCACAGAGGAAGGGACGCAGAGACGAAAACCTGCGGAAACAAAATAAAAACTCGAAAAGACCTTTCAGAAAACCATCCTCACAGGCTCTTACGATGCCACTATGGGAAGGACACTGGCACACACACACACAACGGAGGACGGACGGACAGTCTCCCGTGCCGGACAACATCCTGGTCGGATCACAAACACGCTTGGACGCCAACACGACACGCACCGCCCGCCTACAGGCTCCGCCACGCACCCCCCACGCACACAAGTCCAAACACGCCTCTCCCTCACCGCCCACGAAAACCACGCTCCAAAAACGCCACCGCCTGCGCAAGGAAGCGCCCAAAAACGACACGTGCGCCCGCTCCCACACCAACGGACACACAAAATCAACACACGGCTCAACCGCTTACATCGGCCGACAACAACTCCGCAGCTTGACCCACGAACAACGCACGCACGACGACACGCTGCTGGCGCAGTCAACATCCATGGCAACAGCTGCACACAACGTGGCTCGGCCGCGATGCCTACTAAAACCAGGCAGGGGAGTCGCCGCCTTTTAAACCGCTTTGGGCGGCATTTCCAACGGCGGGAACTTTTCGGGGCGGAGACTTCCGCGCGCATACCCGCAGGGGACACATTCCGATTGGATCCCTCCAGAGTGCCCTTCGACAAAATGGTCGCCCACACTCAAATCGCCTCAAAACCCACCTCTGCACACACGGCACCGACGCCAGGGCTCCGTCCGGCAAAACGGCACCGAGCCCTCCGCCTGGGGGACAACGACCGCCTCGCACGGCCTCCCTTGCCTCATCGGGACACTCACGCGCGGGGAGACCTGCACACGACCTGCCCTCTCAGCGCAAACAACACCATGCGTCCCCTGCTACTGACAAACACTTTCCGCGCCTGGGACACGCGCCTCCTCGCTCCGACACGGTCGCGTTTCCCTGGCCCCTCCACACCTGCCCGTCTTCATCTAGGCTCCCGCATCAACGGGCGCCGCTGAACACGCCCTACCCCGACTAGACCACACGGTTCCCTTCGCCGCCTGTCCTGGCCACACACTACACAACCTTCGCCTTCCTCGCGTCACTCAACAAACACCTCACCTGCCTTGGCTCCTCCCAAACGTCCCTGCCATCGGGACTCACACACGCGCACCACACTCGGCCCGCTCTCCCGGCCCGCACTCACCTTGCCGCAACAGAGGGGCTCCGGCCCACACAGCCCACGCCACCGCTGCACCCTCGCAAACCTCACCCTTCCTCCCCATGGAAAACCGAATCACGTCCAAATAGACACCGCCTCCGGCCACACACCACCCTCGCCTGCCCTCTCCGCAGCCACACCCACACGCCCGTGCCTGCGGGCACCCGCACGCCTCCACCCTCATCTCCTCCACAATGGCCCATCCAACGCCCTACCCACCTTTCGCCCCAGGGAACCACAGCGCTCACAAACAACAACAATGCCTTGCAAACACATTTCTGCGAAAAATCGACCGTGGCCTCTTCTCTGGGCCTTGGCAAACGGATGCCTTCTCCTCCACGACACACGACACTGCCTGCACCACAAAATCACACAAAACACACGGAGGGCACTCACTTCCTTCCCCAACGACACAAAACGCTTACCACACTAAACGCACTCAATAAAAGTACACCTTCACACAACGCCTCTCTCTCTCTCTCTCTCTCTCTCTCTCTCTCTCTCTCTGTCTGTCTCTCTCTCTCTCTCTCTCTCTCTCTCTCAGCATCAACAAGCACAGACACACTGGCCGATGCCTACTAGGAGGTCGGAGAGAACCCACGATCGGATACTTGCACACATGCCATCACACAATGGACTACCCCTGCCATGTCTCACACATCACCTGCCCAGGGGCACACGCCGGCTTCTTCGACCTCGAGCCACAGACCCCCACACACACACCACCTTCTTCCTCAATACCCTGCTCACCCCCTGCGGAGGACACTTCCTCACTGGAAAGCCTTCGGGATCCCTGCGGCGGACACTTCCTCCCCTCGGCCCCCTCCCGCCCTCCACAAACACCTCCACAAAAACATGCCCCTCCCTCTCGGGAGGGGAGACATTCCATGGCCCCAGCTTGGGAGCCACTGGGGCTCGCCCGACAACGCAAACAAACGTCTCCTTGGCTTTCCCATTTACCCGGGCCTCTGCCTTCTCTTGGACGCTTTTCTGGAACACCTCACACCTGCCAGACGGACCGTGCCACACACCACTCAACCGCTCACAAACGAAAACGCACACACATCACTTCCAAAACAAACCACTTCAACACCTCTCTCACGGCCTCATCGCTCACAGCCTGACTGCACCCAAAAACGGCACAAGCTGCTCACAAAATGGCCCCCACACGGAGCCCCGCACCAAACCGCACCTCTCACCGACACGCCCTACCACTGGCACGCTACAACGGACACTCACATCCGCCTCACGGCTCGCCTCGAGGACCTTCTCGTCACACCCAACACCACAACTTGGCCTCCGAAGCACACGCCAAAACTCCTTCCCACACAGCCCCCCCTCTCACCTCCGCCCCCACAGCCGCTGCCTCCTTCCACATCCTCAAAACTCCTCTCAACCACTTGCCACCCCACGCTGCCCTTGTTCTCTCCAAACAAAACAACTTGGTTCACACATTCAAAATACACGTAAAAAACCACTGAACCCTGGCAAGAATTTCGGTGAGTTCATGGCACCCAAACTGTCCACGGAGGCCGGGAAGCAGCATGGCATTCATGGGGGACACATGGAAGCACGTGGGACAAAGCGAACCGGGGAAACCTCTGGGAGACCATTAAAAAGAACAGGATGGACACCTACTTAGGTGGGGGCGGGAACAATCAACAGGACAAAGGAAACCATCTCAGGCATCTGTCCTGGGCCTAGCGTACCTGCCTACTCCCGAAGGCCTCCACAGACAGGGAAATCACAACTTAACCACACATTTCAAGGCTACGTCATCGTACAGCCAAACACACACATAGGCTCAGGGGAGGCCAAGGTGGACCTCATCAGGGAAGATATCGGCTTACAATGGAACTGCCCACCATCACTGCTTGGACTGAAGGTTTCCTTTCACACCATCCTTCCGGTGACTTTCGGCACACCGATCTGCAAAATGGCCATGCGGGCCTCTCCTCACCTCGTCAGGTCAGCCTGGGGCCCCTTGCGTCCACAGGGAGGACGGACAAACAAAACTGAACCGAACCTCGACGCTTCGGAAAAAAAGAAAAAAGAAACGGACGTGGCTGCAGGACGACACTTCAGGTGGAACCGTTCAAAAAAACCCTGCAGCCAGGATATGAACAAGGATTGTGGATGTGCTGGGAGGAGGGACTGACGTACGGAGGGGGGTCGCAAGATTGGGAACCATGGAAGAAAAATGGCTAGATTGTCTTAGACCAGTCAGCTGTGACTCTGTTTCCGCCCCCCCCCCCCCCTTGGTGCTTAGGAACTTTCTGTGAGCTTCTAAGGGAACAGTGTTTGGCTAGAAAAATCATAATGCACACTTGCTCTTGGCCACATGCCGCGAGGCTTCCCAGAGGGGGAAGGTACGGGCTGTGGGAAGCTGGCTGGACAGATTAATAAAAAGGCTTTCAAATTTAAATTCTCAGTTGGTGGTCTATCTCCTTGAGCCAACCCATAACAATGCCAGCTTCTCCAATCCCAGGCACCCATTCGTGGCACAAACTTCACATCCAACACCCACCCCATCACAGGGACTCACCCAAAATGCTCAAACACCTGCCCACCAAGCCGTGGGCTCACAGACCCAACCCTGCATGGACACAGAGGCACACCAGGGGGGAAACGACACCCACCCTCCCTCCTCCCGTGGCCCAACGACCTCACCCCCCAACCACACAAAAACACCGTCCCGTGCTTCAACGGGGAACCCCAGCCTTGCCTCAACCACTCACACACCAAGCCTTGGACACCTCACCCATCGCACCGTTCCATGGCCCGCCCACAAGACAACCCTCCACAAAACACGATCCTCGAAACGTGGGGGAATGCTGGCCTCGCTGAAAACACAAACGGCTGGGGGGACCAAAAAGAAGCCACGGCACAATGGACAGGGGGACTGCGGGCCTCAGGGCACATGACAAATGCCAACACACCTTTTTCCTCACCACCGGCTCAGCTGACAAGTGCTCATACTCAAACAACCATTTCGGGGGGCATGCAGCCAAGCAGACGCATTTCGGAACATTGGGCTCCAACAAAAAAAAAACGCGGCAGACGCTGGAACAAGGGACATGGCCACAACACAAACAAGCCGGGGGGCGCTCGCATCCCATCTCCATCACACAAGGCAACGCCGACACTCGCATTTGCATCACGCCAAACAAATGCAAATAGCCTGCAAAGGTCAACATTCACAAAAACAAAACAACCAAGCCCTGCATTCACGTGCAAATCAACAAAGCCCACAGCGAACTAGGGGCGGGGGCGGGGGGGGGGGGGGGCGGGGAAACCTCACTGGGCCCAAGGCAAGGTCAACCTTGCAGCCCGGGACTTACTAGGGGCACGGATGGCCAACCTGGACACCTTGCCGTATCGTGTCCACAGTGGCAAAAAACCCAACTCAACTCTGGGGCCAGATGACATACACACACTTTTCGATACTTGCAACCATACCAAAAAAAACACTTCTACTATTCATATTCATGGGATGGACTTCAATGCCATGTCACAAAGAAAAATCTACCAAAAAAGGAACTTGGCGTGTCACCTCTCACACGCATATCACACGGTCAGAGACGGCCTGACAGGGTTCAGCCGGGCTGAGGCAGGGACGTGGGAATGGAGAAAAGAAAGAAATACACGACAGTGGGGTCGGGAGGACCCCGGTGCCCTCCATGAACTTCTTCACGTAAAAAAACCATAGAAACCTACACAGAATTGTTGTCAGTTTAGTGGACCATAACTGTCCACAGAGGCCGGGAAGCGGAACCTCAACGAATGCACATAGTGCTCCGGACAATGGCACGGTTCCATCCATAGGGATACATGACATTCATGGGGGACACATGGAACCAGGTGGGATGAAGCCAACCGGGGACACCTCTGGGATAGGAGAAAAAGGAAAAGGATGGACACATACTTAAGTGGGTGCAGGAACAAGGAACAGGACAAAGGAAACAATCTCACGCATCTGTCCTGGGCCCACCACACCTGCTTGTGCCCCAAGGGTTCCATGCAGAGGGAAGTCACAAGTGACCCACATACCCCAAACACATGTTCTCCTGGAGGCAAAAACACAGGGAGGCTCACTTAGGATAAAGGTGGACCTGATCAGTGAAGATATCATCTTACAACGGAACTGCCCACCATCACTGCTTGGACTTCAGGTTGCATTTCACACCATCCTTTCCGGTGACCTTAGGTCTCCAAGTTTGCCAAACTGACATGCAGGCCTCTCCTGAGCTGCTCAGGTCAGCAGGTGGACCCTTGCGTCCACAAACTCAAGCCATTGCATCAGCCACACAATCCTATTTCGACACAACACACTGAAGGCGAGCTCTGTCAACACCAATGTATTCTTGGTTCCTCTTCATCTCCAAGGGACACACGCAGCAGGACAAGTTCTCAGCACAGCACAGCTCAGGAAATACTTGCACACTTCTGGGTAAGCCAGGAAAGCCTGTTCCCATGCCACAAAGCTTGCTGGCATTCTACTGACAACCGCCAGACAAACAACTCTGGGAAAACTGTGTGCGCAACGGTGCCAGCCTTGCTAGCCCCTTCAGGTGCAAGGACCTTCCCACCTTCCATCTGGCCCCCAACATCACACCTTCGCCACCACTGCACTACCGACGGAAAACCAACTCCAAAGGCAATATGGACCCAGCACGGGGAAGAGCACCCACCACCATCGGCACCCTTCACACGACGCACAAAAAAGGAACCCGCTGGGAACCTGGCCACTCTCCCCACATGCCACTCTGCACTTCTTCAACACACACCTCCACACTGCCTACAACACTTTCTGCCTGACCGGGGAATTCATTCCCCCCTTTCACACACCCGCTACATGGGGCCACCTCTGCCCTCACCGAACACTCAGGGGCCTCACATCCTGCACGAATGATCACAACCAAATCTCTCCAACACCAACACACACACACAAACACACACACACACACACACTCACTCCTCCTCACCTAGCCTAGGTCTTGGCTCCACCTACTGGACAAGCAGTGACGTGCCTATGCCAAACGCAATCCTATCACCAAGGAACACAGTCATTCTCAACGCCTGTGCTTTCAAAAAATATTCTGCTTTCAAAAGCGTCCTGCTCGCACAAGGAGGGAAACAAAAAAACATCACACACACATGGACCTGGCAACAAACAAGGCTTCTCTGGCCCCACAGGCCTTCAAACACGCTCACCTTGCCGTTCAAACAATTCACAACATTCACAAACAATTCACAACCATTCACAGCATTCACAAACCAGGACACACGGATGCGTGCTCATCAAAGTCACACTTAGCGTGGGGAAAACAACACAACCGTCCTACTGGACCGCAATCGCCACTTCAACAGCAATGCCTAGGCATGCCACGGGCCAAAAACACGCGCACCGAGGCATCTGGATTTCGGCTCATGGTGCCTGGGAAGCCTTACAAACTCACATCTTTCACACACAACACCGGCACGAACCCATGCTGCTCGCTGCAGCCGCTTCACACACACACCTGCTACAACCCACGCTCCCTGCTTTCTTCAAAAACCACACGAAATCTGCACCTTACACACGGTCACAGAGGCCTGCCTACATCACACCGGCCTCCACGTCACACGCGGCCTCAGCAACGCTCACCTCTCTGGGACCATGGCGGGAAGAAGACCTTCTCCAAATACACCAAACACCCCAACGACCGACGGCACGCTCCGCCATCGCCGCCTCCTGGACAAACACTCATGGCCTCCACCGTGCCTGGGACATGGGAACAACGCACATCCTCAACGCACCTGCTCGCCAGCCCCGGGCGGCGCTCTCCGAGGCCTCCCTCTGCAGGCCTGTCTGGCCACAAACACCTCACACATCCACACCCGACACGTCGCTCCGTTCAACCACAAAATCGTAGCCCCCTGGACAGCCTACAACGCTTTCGGACATTTCTGGACGGCCTTTTTTCCACACACATGGCCTGGGACCTCACATTGCAGCAACAACGACAGAACCACGGTGTGCTTCCCTGCCGTGCCCACAAGAGGGCGGCAAGCGATCGCTTGGACGCGCCGAGCCTCTCACACGCAGCGTCCTTTCCTCTTGGCTGCTCCGACCTGCTCTCCTGCCACTCCAAAGAAAAAAAAAGCTTCAAAAGGACTCAACACAACATGGCTCCTGGACAAATCGCCGCCTTCTCACGCACCGGGCCGCAACCAACCACAAACGCAAATCTGAACCTTGGCCTCCCTTCCTGGAATGCAATGGGCCACAGGCAACAACATGGAAAGCCTTTTGGCTTTGCAGAAACACTTCACGGGACCTTCTGTCAACAAAATACAACACTCGAGCAATGACCCCCTTGGCTTGGCTTCATCCACAAACAAGGAGACTTTCTTCTGGCATCTTTCACAAATCCTGCAACACGGGCATAAACCACACAAAACACACATACACACATCCACCGCAGGGAGACACCTACACAACGACTTGCCTCCTGCACTCACAGGGGGACAAACCACAAGCCCACCCACACACATACCCTTCACTGACAATCACACAGGGAACCTCACACACACACCCACACACTCGAACCCATCACCATGCCCACACCGAAACATGCCTGCTTCCTACCTCACCGCATTCATGGCTGCAACAACGAGCCACAATGCCTACGCTCTGCTCCACACACGCTGCAAGGGGACCAGGCGCTTCAGGACACTCACGAGGAACGGCTCAGCTCCACAAGGCTGCTCTTCAGCCTGCACCACGTGCTGGCTCCTCAAAACTCTGCCCACACCAAAGGATCACGAATGGCCACCGTACCTCTACCGTTGGGAAACGTTCACGCTGCTTGCCACCTTTCCGTCACCTACTGTGTCCGGGACCCAAAAACACTTCTGGACAAGGCATGTCCATGAAAATCATCCAAGGACACATCTTCCTCATCAGGCACAATCCAGACATGCTTTCGCATCATTCCATAAAACTTCTAGGCTGTTCCGTTACAAAAACAAACAGACAAAAACCAAGCAACGCTTACGCAGATGGAATTACATTCGTGACACGCGGGCCCACAGGAAAATGTCTCTCAAATTCGGCCTCACATCGCACACAAACTTTCCCGTATGGACACTATCTGACCCTCTTTCTCTCCCCTATAGGAGCTTTTTCCGGAGCCCTTGCCAAGGTCTTCAAGGGCCCTAGGTCCTGGCACTTGGAGACCTCCACCCAACACTTGGCCTCACACCAGCACTCAGAACTTCGTCTGAACAACGTTCAATGACCTCTCTCAAACGGGAGGACTCTTCTTTTCCTTATCATGGAACCCAGCAAGCATGGACACAACCCACACATACCGGCCTTCACATTGAAAACACCATTTTCTAGACAACATGGATGCTTCAGGGGGGCTCCACACGCTCCTCTTAGAAAGCCTTCACACCTAAACACGACGCCTTCCTTCAGGATCACGTGCCCCTCCTAAAACCACCGATCGCCACGCACATAGCTTAGGAACACATGGGGGACAAGGACAGCTTCCTTCCTAACTTCAACAACACTTGCATACCAACATGCAAACTCAAAAACCACGGCCCCTCCACATTCACACCCACCTTGGCAACACTCCACACAACGTTCACATCCACAAGCTCCTTCGCCACTCTTGACAAACTCACAAGCTTCAAATACACACCCATGTTTCCACCCTTTCCTCGGCACTGAATTCACACCAAAACCCCACAAACACCAACATCGGACCTAGCATCACAGCCCAAAGACGACTCACGGGGACATAGGGGGACACCTCAAACACATCCTTTCTACCACAGCCTTCACTCAACCTGCCCAATGCCACACACAAAACGGCTCAGGACACAACCACACACAGGACACACGCACGGGGTGCCTCTGCCTCCCGCCTCACAAACAAAACTCACACCAACAAATGGGACCCAAGCCTCAGCCGCCGCACCTAGGAGCCCAACACTCCTCCAGGACGCTATGGCACCTCCCACATCACACCTGGGGGGGGGGGGGGACTCTCCTCACATCCTGCAAGCGCACACAACCTCACTCTCAGCCTCCCACACAGCCAGCGCTCTAAACATGGAAACATCACGGCCGTGGACCTTGCTTGCACCCACGTACCCAAGTAAGGGCTGCAAAGGAAGCAGCTCATGGATCTTTCTCTCTCATCCATGTGGACCACTCTCTACCCCACTCCCTTCCTCTACGTGAAAAATCAACACAATAAGCTTTTTAAAAAATCGGCAACTTCCAACCTCTCTCCACCCTCTTCTTCAAAGGCTGCAACACAGAAAAGGACAACACGGATACGTACATCAATACATACAGGAAATCTCACTGTTTTACAGATCTCAATGACCAACAATTCAAAACATAAAAAACACAACATTGAAACAGCAGCCAAAAACCACACTCTGATGACCACAAACCAAGCACGGAGGTACAACAGGAAAACGAGGGCATGAGCACAGGTCCTATCAGGCTACACAGTCACAGGCACATGGAAAAACCTGCAACAGGGGGGAAAATGCCACACTTGCCATGTTCACGGTCACATGGCTTCACTCAACAATTTCAGGACGATTCCTTGGAGAATCAAAGGGAAGCTTCACTGGGCCATTCAAGGAACACCTTCTGCCTCTACCGGGATGCTCACCTGCCACCTAAGGCCATGGCACCCTCACCAAAAAACACAAACACGTGGCAGCCATGCTCTCCAAGGCAGCCATCATGCCACCCCTGCCTGCATGCAATCAACTTCAGCCTCTGGGTCTGCACCACTGCCCTCCCAGCACTCACAACAGATTCCTCACACACTGCTGCACTCACATGGCCTGCAACCTGACAACACATCTTCCTTGCTATCTCTTTCAATGCACAGTGCTGACGGCTTCTCACAGGCTGATGCTCGACCATTGACAAACACCCACCCGCTAGTGCTTCTCTTCACTTTTACAAGGGTCCATTTCAAAATGTTCCCGCACACCCGGACTACAAATACACATCTTCTCCTGCACCTCTTGCCACCCCTTGCTACACACCTTTGCCCATCCTGAAGGAAACTTTTAGATGCACAAACCCATGCCGATTCATTCCCCAACTTCCTGAACCCAGCACACTTCCAAAGCCAAACTCAGTAACTGTGTGCCAAAGAAACTGAGGAAACACAACACATCTTTCACCATCACAACATCGGGGCATACTACCTCTTCTTCTTTTCACTATGTTTGGCACATGGATGCTAAAAAAACGGCTACAATCACTACATTGGGTCTTTCCGTCTCTAAAACACTCATTCCCAATGGGCATACACCCCTTGGAATGGAAACATAGACAACAGCAGGACACGATGACGAAACTGCCTCATCAGGAACATCAACAAGACCCCTTGTGTCTCTGTCTGTCCATGCTGCTGCCTGACAGAACACCACGTGCAAACACCTGGGCCTGCTGCCAAACCAGGGGAAGACAACTCCAATTAAACGACCAAGCTTGGCAGACCTCATGCTCTCTCATACACGTCCCCTGCACAGTGGCCACAGGTTCCCGGAAGTCACCTCTCCATCCAAGCCACTGTGGCCTCAATTGTCTGTTCCTCGGTCTCTGTGTGCCTGTCTGTGCATCCCTAGGTCACTGACACAGGTGAGTCTGCTCGCATCTGCTCAGTAAAGGTGACTCTGGGAGCAGAGGAGCATGTGCTGTCCCCTCCTCTGTCCATTTCCCGTATTCTTCAAACCTCACTTTCCCCTGCTCCTCACAGCCTCGCCCCTGAGAGCCTTGCCCCTGCTGTGGTGGCTTTGTAGACCCTGCAAGGACCGTGCTAGAGTGGCCTCATCCTGTTGTGTCAGGACCTTGGTAGCTGAGGGACACTAGGACATTTTATTTTTATGTTCTAAAACATCGCGTTAAAAATCATCAGCGTAGCTAAATGCTCTGCTCATAATGGTGCCTTTCCTTAGGAGTATGCTGCTTTTTCACACACTCAAAACCTTTTCCTTCTTTGTACTTATTCTTGTGTATGTTTTGGCTAATTCTTTCCAGGGGATATGTTTTCCCCATTCTTTTTTTTATATAGAGTGGAACGGAGGGAGGGGGAGGAGAGAGAGAAAACAAGCAAGCAAACATGAATATGCAAGAGACACACACGTGGATCTTTGGCTCCCACAGGAGCCCGGACTGGGGCAGGCAATGAAACCTGCATCCCAGGTATGTGCTCTGGACCAGGAATCCTACCAGCGACCCTTCCCTGGGCATCCAATGGAAGAATGACCAGGGCTTAGTCCTTACACTTAGCAGATGAGAACAAATGTCCCTCTTTCTTCTTGCAGAAGTCAGCCAATCTATGATGATCACTCATCATTCATGTTTATCTCTTCCTTTCTGAAATAGAAGAAATATCTCTAAAAAACCCACTGTGGCCCTGCCCTCTGTTGCTCAGTGGGTAGAGCAACAGCCTGCAAACTGAAAGTTCCCTGATTCAATTCCCAGTCAGGGCACATGTCCAGGTTGCAGCCTAGATCCCCAGTGTGGGGTTGGGGGGGGGGGGGGATACAGGAAGCAGCTGATCCATGATTCCCTCTCATCATGGATGTTTCTCTCTCTCTCTCCCCCTTCATCTCTGAAATGAATTAAAAAATAGTTTTAAAAAACTCACTGTGTTTCAACAAAAAACTTTAAATTGATTTTTCTTCTCATGGAAAGAACACATTCCCATGAAAACCCTGCATCTGGAGGTGACTTCAACAATCACAGCCTCCATGCTACTGATGGCATCAATACTAGCAGCCTACAGGGGAGGGACTGCCTCAGGAATGCCCACCTCTAGGCTTCTGATTGCACCGATCATTGCAGCCTCCAGGGGACTGGCTGCCTCAGTAAAGGCGGCCTCTCCAGGGGCCGCTGAGTCGAGCGGGGATAACACCTTCTCCCGATACCCCTGCACCTCGCCGGACAGACTGGCTGCCTCCATAATGGTGTCATCCAAGGGACTGGCTGCCGCAATCATAGCGGCCTCCGGCTGACTGGATGCTTCAGTAAAAGAGACCTCCCCAGGACTTGCTGCCTTATTAACAGCGGCCTCCCCAGGACTGACTTATTCAATAATGGCAGCCTCTAGGTTATAGACTGAGATAGTGAACGCACAGGTTCACGATGTTGGTGCATCAGCCAAGGTCTCCCTTTGCAGGGCTGGTGCGGGAACGGGTGTAAAATCCAGACCTGTGACTTCAGTCCATCCAGGGAAGGAATGAATGCGCCATGGACAGCGTCGATGATTTTGTGGGTTTTCCTTCGTGTTTTTGATTGCTCCTGTCTTTGTTTGGGTAGAATTTTCAATCAAGTACACAGAGCATTAGCTGAAATTTCAAGGACCACGGACAGAACACAAGGTGTTATTCTTTGAATGGACACAAGAGGGTAGCAAAGGATCTATTTTGCTTAGGTATAGGCTGACCGCTTCCTTCGCGTAGTAAGTATATAGATGCATAGATGTGATACTTAACCTAGTAAACTGGTAACCAGTAACCTGGTAACCAGTAGCCATTAACCTAGTAACTAGTAACCAAGTAACTAGTAATCAGTAACCTAGCGGCTAGTAAATAGTAACCTTTTCTAGCCTAGTAACCTCATAATTAGTAACCAGTAACCCAGTAACTAGTAACCAGTAACCTAGTAGCTAGCAACAAATAACTTCAGTAAAGGCGACCTATCCCATACTGCCTGACTCATTACCGAAGGCCTCCTCAATACGGGCAGCCTCAGTAAGGGCAGCCTCCAGGTTACGGAATGCCGCAATCATAGCGGATTCCAGGTTACAAGGACGGCGGCTTCCAAGGTACTGGCTGCCTTAGTAAAGGGGACTGCAGGCTGCTGGCTGCCTCAGCAAAGGCCACCTGTCCCGTACGGGCTGCCTCGTTCGCAGAGGCCTGCACTGTATGGGTGGCCGCAGTAATGACGGACTCCAGGGAAACGAACGCCTCAGTAACAGCGGACTCTGGCGAGGTCGCCCGGTCTCGCGATACTCCACACCTCGCTGTAAGGACTGCCTGCCTCAATAATGGCGGCTTCCAGGGCACAGGCACCCTCAGTAATGGCGGCCTCCGGGGAAAGGACTGCCATAATCAGAGCGGACTTCAGGTTCCTGGCTGCCTCAAGGACGGCGGCCTCCAAAGTCCCGGCTGCCTCAAGAATGGCAGCCTCTAGGTTTCAGGCTGACATCGTGAACACACAGGTTCACTCACGATATCAGTGCATCAGCCAAGACCTCCCTTTGCAGGGCTGGGGCGGGAAGAGGTGCAAAATCCAAACCCGTGACTTCAGTCCATCCAGGGAAGGAATGATTGCAGCCATGTACAGGCTTGATGATTTTGTGTGTGTGCTTTTTTTGTTTTGTTTTTGTTTTGTTTCCGGGTATAATTTCTTGTCGTGTTCCCGGGGCATTACCTGGGATTTCAGCACCACGGACAGAAGCACAATGTGTTATTCCTTGAACGACCACAAGAGGGCAGCAGAGGATCGTTTTTTGCACAGAAATTGGCATACAGCTTCCTTTGAGGTTTGTGTACTAAGTACATAGATGCATAGACGTGTACAGTATGATCAGTAACTTACTTGAAGGAGAAATAAAACCGTTTGTCCTAGAAAACCACAGTGTAAGTCTGCTCTAGGCTTGCATTCTGATAAATCGCAAAATAAGGAATCTTTGTTCTCATCACATTTCTATAGGACTATTTTATCTTTCATTCTGAAAGGCACAGGTATAGGTAATGAGCAGAACCCTTTGACATACAAGAACATGTTTCAAAACCACTGTGTTGCAACACCAAACTATTAACTAGAATCTTTTACTCAGAAAAAAAAAGTGTTTACAACTAATTTACTAGCAGACAAAAGTACTCATAATAACCTAATGTCACAGAAGTAACTTGAAAAGATATGAAGCAATATTGGAATTTGCTAACAACCTAGAAGGGTAGACTAATTTTTATGCTGCTGAAATACAATCAGAAAAATTCACCTTTTGCAAAGGAAATTCATCTCCAAAGCAAATTCACCGTTTACACTTCTGACCCTGACTCCAGCCCTGAAACTGACACCTCGCCCTAAAACCCTAACCCCACCCCAGCCCTAGCCCCATCCCCACACTTTACCTCTGACTCTTGACCTGGCACAAATTTATATTTTATTAGTGTACAGAATCCGTACCTGGTGTTGCTCACTGGTTAGAGCGTTGGCCCGCACCTCTGGTGAAAGACTAGGTGGAGGGAGAGTGGGAGTCTGTGGTGGAGCCTGTGGAGGAGGGAAGTACCTAGGTCTATGTTTACAGAGAGGATTCTGAGGACAGTGTGTGGGATGGGGTTGAGCAGAAGAGCAAGTCTCAGGGTCTCTTGTGCGGAAAAGCACAGCAGGCAAGGAAGAACTTTCTAGAGGGCGAGCTCTGCCGGGACCAGGCCGGGCCTCACACACTCTGCACTGTCACCCACACACTGTCTGTGGCCTGTGCCATCTTCACTTGCAGAAAATCATGTATGTGTAATTGTCTACACTCCATGCAGACTTTTGTCATCAGTGGAAAACACGGTTTTGAAATGACTTAAGTCAGACTCTACCATTGAGTCGTCCTGAGCCCTTGGTAAGTTTAATCATAGAGCCTCCCCCGCCCCAACACCCTTTTTTTTTTTTTTTTTTTACTATTTTTATCATCTTTTAAAAAAAATTTCTTCCAATACAGCATAGGTTTTCCCTGTGACAGCTGGTAGTGGATGCTGTTATTTCTTGACTGTCCACAGGGCGGCAGCAGAGGATCATTTTAGCTCTGGAATTGGCTGTCACTGTCAGAGTCCTTTGAGGTCTAGTGTCATAAGTATATAGTTCCCTACACGTGTACGATATAATCATTACCGTACTAGAAGCAAAATAAAAGCGTTTTTCCTATAAAAGTTGTGTATAAGTCTGCTCTATGTTTACATTCTGATAAATCACAAAATAAGGGATGCTTATTCTTAGTACATTTCTACAGGATTATTTTATCTTTCATTCTGAAAGAGGCAGGCATAGATATTGAGCAAAATCCTTTGACTTACAAGAATATCTTTCAAAACCACTGTGTTTATATGCCAAGGTATTAACTAGAATCTTTTGTTCAGGAAAAAAAATGTGTTCACAACTAATTTACTAGCAGAAAAAAATACTCAGTAATAATAACCTAATGTCACAGAAGTAACCTGAAAAAATATGAAGCAATATTGGAATTTACAAAATCCTGTAAGGGCCCACTCATTTTTGATGCTGTGGAAATACAATCAGGCAGCCACCACGGACCTTATCATTGAGATGTCTGCAATGGTGTAGGACTCTGAGTCACTAACCTTTTTCCCAGCCACTAATTCCTATATTATCATGAAAAGATTAACAACATTGATGCCCAAACAATGGAGTCCCACCCCAGCCTTCATAGCCTACTTCCCCATGCCTGTACTAATCCTTGCCCTACCCTATATCAACATCTGGCTCCTCCCCTCCTCCCCTTCTCCCCTTCCCGCCTCCCCACCACAATCTCTGGTAACTTCTGATTTACTTTCTCTCTGAATTTGCCTATTCTACACATTTCATATAAATGGGATAATGAGGTATTGATTCTTTTTTTACCTACCTTACTTTGCTTACCATAATGTTTTCAAGATTCATCTATGTCGTGGCATGTATCAGGACTCCATTCCTCCCTTCCTTCCAGATTTTTGTGGGTGGATGACTTGATGCATTCCCATATAGCTGGCTGTATTGGAAGAAGTGCTCCTAAGAGATTCAACCCTGTCTCTGCTTGATTGGTTCAAGCAGTGACAGGCAGCCTGGGCACACTGATTCACCGGTTACAATGCCAACCTCCACTCCGACTCACCCCCACCGAGTCTCACTGAGACTTGTTTTTTGTTTGTGCTTGTTGTTAATTCTTAACGGAGGATTTTTTCCATTGATCTTTTAGAGAGAATGAGAGAGAGAGAAACATCCATGTAAGAGAAACACATCGATTGGTTGCCTCCTACACGTGCCCCAACCAGAGCCGGGGCCAGGGAACCTAGGTACAGTAGCATTGACCAGAATCAAACCCAGAACCCTTTGGTGCACAGGCCTGGGCCGAGACTCCTTTCTCAATTAACATTGTCATTCGATGAAATCATGAAAATCACCCAATCTTGTTTTCAGGTCCCTGAAGGGCTAATTCTTGGGCTTTGCTCCATGCCCAGCCCCGTTCAAGGTGCTCATGGTCCAGATCCCCTACAAGGCCATGAGAGGTGTTTCTTTGCTTCCCTCCCTCCCTCCCTCCCTTCCTTCCAGATTTACCGAGCGCCTGTCTGTGCCAGGGGCTGGAGCACAAAGGCAAAGCTAGCAGCCACGACCCGTGAGAGCATCATCTGCAAAAGGGCTGTGACTGGGGCGGACGCAGGGTGCAGGGGGAGACCCACATGACTCAGGGAAGGTTCTCCAGTGGAGTTAAAGGTGAGATGGGATTTGAAGGATGAGGAAGGGCATTCAAGGTGTAGGGAACTGCATGTGCAAAGGCAGGGAGTCAGGAAACAGCTTGCCTGGACTTGGAGCTGTGGGAGGGTGATGGAGCCCAGGGCGACGGAGCCAAGGTCCAGGAAATCTGCTGGGTGAGATTGGGGTCCCAGAACCCACTACCTGAACCCTATGTCTCCTTGATCTCCTTTGCTCCTGGTGGCCTGGCCAGGAAGAAGCCCCTCCTACCTGCCCAAAAGGAGGCTTTGAAGCTGGAGGGGGAGTGAAGAAGGAGGAGCAAGCTGGTGTGTATTTTTGGATTGCTTCTCAGTAATCTCCTCCTCCTCCTCCTCCTCCTCCAACATCTTGGCAACCGTGCAGCAGCTGAGGGAGGACCTGTGAGCTGGGCTGAGTTGAGGGGGAGGTGGACTGGGGGTAGGGACCTCTGCTCCCCCTCTCTGAGCCTCAGTTTTGGCATCTACAATATGGGTACGACCACCCAGTTGCTGACTCCTGTCAACCCAGGGGCTACAGGAAGCGCAGGCCCAGGCTGGACTCATGGTGGGGAAGGCCTGCGAGGTGAGGTTGTGCAATGAACAGAGTCCGTGACTTCACATCTCATACCTCACACTGCAAATGTTCTGATGATTTGAAATGTTTTCAGATTTTATTGGAAGTTTTTTAGGCCGTTTTAATATTTATTATGACAACTCTCCAGTCCATAAGGGTCTTGAAGATGAGGCACCTTCTTCTAACGTGGCTAAAAGGCGCCTGGGGTTCAGCGCTGGTCACCTTCCCATCAGGGACGTTTCCAGAGCAGACAATGCCCAGGGGGGATCCTGGTCCTAGAGGGGCCACGCATGGGCTAACGGTTTCTGACTCCAAGGAAAGGGCGGCTCCCAAAGCTTCTGTGCTCCTCTGACTCTGGGTGGATCAGGCTGGGGAGTGGGCTGTGGAGAGGCCCGGAAGGGACTGTGAGAACTGCCTGCTCTTCCAGCCACTAGGTTCTCCCCGAGGACAGAGAGCCCCAGATTTCTGAAAGGGGAGTCGCAGGGCACTCCAAAAAGGTTTGTGTTTTTGTTGGTTTGCATATGACCGTGAAGCCTTAAATTGTTTTTAGAGTACAAAGGAAGGTTAAAGAGCAACAGTAAGTAACCCCCATGCACAACCGCTTGTCCCAGAGACGGGTCAGTGGTACCCATCTTTTGTGCATCAGATGAGACAATATTCCAATGGCTGACCTCCCCATGCCTCAGTTTCCTCCTCTGTAAAATGTGGAAAATACTTCGTGCATCTGAGGTGGCTGTGAGCACTGAGCAGCCGGCCTCTGTGATGTGGTGAAGGCTGCACAGAGACTTACAGCTCGAGGCTACAAACGCCTGCCTCCATTCCTGCCCAGTGTGATGCCTGTGGAGGCCTCGTCTTACCAGCAGCAGAGCACACTGGGGTGTGACAGAACTCACTATCTCTGCAGAGTGGGGACATGCTGGTTGTTTCTCGTCTCTTGTACCCACAGGCGTTTGCCGAAACAGGGTAAGCAGCATGTCTTTGGGGTTATCTCCTGTAAACATAGCCCTGCCAACTGTCATGTGTGTTCACATCTCAAATAGATATTTCCTAATCACCTCCCAAGAGTTGTAAACAGCTCACTCACAACCTTTGCTACAGGGTCAGCATCCCTGCCTGAGGGGCCTGATTCTAACCCTACAGAGAATCCATGCTCACTACGAAAGAATTCGAAAATGCACCTTGGTAAGAAGCAGCAGTTCCTGTGTCCAGAGCAACACGCCCACAGCGATGGATTCACACCTGCAGATCCAGCGCCCAGTCTCCTCCTTTCTGCAGCACCTGCCAGTCAGTGTGCGGAACTGGGGCCAGAGAGGGGGCGCCGGGGTGGAGGGGGACACAAGAGGCCAGAGGGGGAATTCAGAGACCAAGATGGCGGCGTAGGTAAACACTGGAGACCGCTGCCGCAAACAACCATTTCAAAAATACAACTAAAAGACTGAACGGACATCACCCAGAACCACAGGAAGGCTGGCTGAAGAGAGACTCTACAACTAGAAGGAAAGAGAACAGCAAATCGAGGCTCAGAGGCGGCACAGTGTGGAAAATACAAAGGTACCGAGGTGCGCGCGCAAAGCGGGCTGGTGGCTGAGGGCGCGGTTGTCGTTTTCTGCCGGGAGTGAGTCTCAGACTCTGGGCTCCAGATCCGGGTGAGTCTCTAGGGACCCAGACTCAAACGGGAGAAGCGGGACTATCCGGCATCAGTTGGGACCTGAGGGCAGCTTTCTCTCCGAGGTTTGCAGCGGCTGCCGGGGTTCTGAGAAGCAGAGCCTCTGGGAACGGGACTGAGCGTGGCCATAACTGCTCCCTCCGCCCGCCCTGTTGAGCCCGCCCCGCCCAAAACCTGCGCACAGCCATTTGCCGATCGCCTCAGGCAAAGGCTGGATTAGCACCTCCCCAGAAGGCAGACGTTTTCCACACAGCTGATTTCCACAGCCAGCCGGCCTGGTGGTCAAACCCCTCTAGTGTTAACTACAACAATTAAGGCTTGGCTAGAACAAGACTGCGCACAGAGACCACAAGTGGGTGCACCAAGAAAGCATAAAAGATGCGGAGACAAAAAAACATGACAGAAATGGAGGATATGGAGCTAAGAATCGCAATTTTGAGGGCTTGCCATAAATTTGTGCAGAGCCTCACGAAAACTAATGAGACCCTCGATGCTACGATAAAGAAATTAGAAAGTAAGCATACACGGACTGAAATAAAGAATATTATACCCAATAGCAGACCAGAGGAGTACAATAATCAAACCAAAGATTCCACAAAAAACACCCAATTGGAAAAGCAAAATGAAAAAAGAATCCGAAAGTGTGAAGATAGTGTAAGGAGCCTCTGGGACAGCTTTAAGCGGTCTAATATCAGAGTCATTGGAGTGCCAGAAGATGAGAGACAGCAAGATATTGAAAACCTATTTCAAGAAATAATGGCAGAAAACTACCCCCACCTGGTGAAAGAAATGGACTTACAGGTCCAAGAAGCGCAGAGAACCCCAAACAAAAGGAATCCAAAGAGGACCACACCAAGACACATCATCATTAAAATGCCAAGAGCAAAAGACAAAGAGAAAATCTTAAAAGCAGCAAGAGAAAGAGGCTCAATTACCTACAAGGGAATACCCATACGACTGTCAGCTGATTTCTCAACAGAAACTTTGCAGGCCAGAAGGGAATGGCAAGAAATATTCAAAGTGCTGAATACCAAGAACCTACAACCAAGATTACTTTATCCAGCAAAGCTATCATTCAGACTTGAAGGTCAGATAAAGAGCTTCACAGATAAGGAAAAGCTAAAGGAGTTCATCACCGCCAAACCAGTATTATATGAAATGCTGAAAGGTATCCTTTAAGAAGAGGAAGAAGAAGAAAAAGGTAAAGATACAAATTATGAACAACAAACATGCATCTATCAACAAATGAATCTAAGAATCAAGTGAATAAATAACCTGATGTACAGAATGAACTGGTGATTATAATAGAATCAGGGACATAGAAAGGGAATAGACTGACTATTCTTGGGGGGAAAAGGGGTGTGGGAGATGCGGGAAGTGACTGGACAAAAATCATGCACCTATGGATGAACACAGTGGGTGAGGAGTGAGGGTGGAGGGTGGGGTGGGAGCTGGAAGGAGGGGAGTTATGGGGGGAAAAAAGAGGAACAAATGTAATAATCTGAACAATAAAGATTTAATTTAAAAAAAAAAAAAAGAAAAAAAAGAGGCCAGAGGGGCCCCAGGAGGCCACAGTGCAGGCTCATCTGTCTTCTCCTGTGGAACCCTCTCAATCCCGAGTCATTACTGCCCCCTTTTCACAGATGGGGAAACTGAGGCATCATCACAGGGCCTGCTGGGACAGAGTTCAACACCTTACCTGACCTTTGAGAGGCTTCCATCAAAATGCTGACTGTTGCCCTGACTGGTTTGGCTCAGTGGATGGAGCATCGGCCTTCGGACTGAAGGGTCCCAGGTTCGATTCCAGTCAAGGGAATGTACCTTGGTTGCAGGCATATCCGCGGTGAGGGGTGTGCAGGAAGCAGCTGATCGATGTTTCTCTCTCATTGATGTTTCTAACTCTCTATCCTTTCCCTTCCTCTCTGTAAAAAAAATCAATAAAATATATCTTTAAAAAAATGCTGACTGTCCCGCGCTAACCGGTGTTGCCCAGTGGATAGAGCGTCGAACCTTGGACTGAAGGGTCCCAGGTTCGATTCCCGGTGGGGGCACAGGCCCGGGTTGCGGGCTGGGTCCCCAGTGTGGGGAGTGCAGAGATAGCAGATCCATGATTCTCTCTCATCATGCATGTTTCTGTCTCCCTCTCCCTCACCCTTCCTCTCTGAAATCAGTAAAAATACATCTATTTTAAAAATATACTGAATGCCCCAGAAGCGAAAAAATCCACGTGATTTCTGGGACTCCTGGCGGGGGTCCAGCTCATAAGTCACCTCCAGGCCCAGAGCTAGCGGCCCCTGCGGATCTCGCAGGAACCACCCTCCCCCGACACCCGCCCCGCCCCGCCCATTCCCTCTGTCACCGCCCATCCCTGCAAGTCCCCTGGATTTCACTTCCGGTGGGAGTCGCCTCCGCAGCCTGCAGGTCTGTGCGCCCCAATGGCCCGACTGGGCCCCTCCCCAGGGAAGTCCCTGGGGCCCTAGTGGTGGCACCGAGATGGACCTCCCCCCACAACCTGCCCCGTTGGGTCCGAAACTCGGCTCCCGGTCCAGGGAGGTGACAGCGGGACCGGGCGGCCAGGGAGGTGCCCTCAGGTGGAGGCGGGAGCGGGTGACCTCAGCTCGCGCGGTGTCCCGTCTACTGGACATGAGCTCGGGGTCCGCCCCGCGGCTGCGCGCGCTCCAGCGACACCTGGGCTCCCGGGAGGTAGGGCCAGTTCCTGTCCCTTCGTCCCTTCGGCCGGGGCTCCGACCTGGAAGCCGGGGACACTGAGCTGTGAGAACAGGGAGCACAGGCAGTGGTGGGTGGAGGGGAGGGCCCCAGTGGGGACGGATGGGGGACAGGTCAGCGTGGTTGACGAACTGCACTTTAGTGTGTCCCCACCCCAGGGACACTTGGGATCTCTGCCCCCAGGCTGTTACTCTAACTGCTGCCTCCTTGAGGCTGGTGTGGACACAAGGCTTGTCCTGTCCCTCTCTCCTGGCCCAGGGCAGAGGCATGGAGCCAGTCAGCAGCCCGCTGACCACACATGTGCTGGACACTGCCTCAGGGCTCCCGGCCCAGGGCCTCTGTCTCTGTCTGTCGAGGCTCGAGGACCACGGTCAGCAGTGGACAGAACTGAGGAGAAGGTAGGTTTGGGGTAGCACTGAGTCCAGAGCTCCTCCCTCAGCACAGGGCCCCCCCAAGGCGTCCCCCCCGCCCACCACAGCCCCTGCTGACTCCTGGAGCCTCTCCTGTCAGGGTCAGGGGTCAGGCTCGCCTGGGTAAGGCCTGAGGAGGAATCGGGAAGGCTCCCCTGTCACCAGACAGCACTTTCTCCTCTTCTATTCTCACTGCAGCCTAGTGGCCCTCCCACACCTGGCAGCTGCTCTCCGCGGCCCTGGCTTCTGCCCCACGTCAGCTCTGCTGGGGAGGCCCGGCCCAGGCTGGCATGTCTGCACTTGGTGGCCCTGTGGGCAGGGAGCAGACTCTTCTGGAGGTGGCAGTGGGAGCTGGGCCCCAAAAGTTCAGGGCCTGAGGGTGTGGAGCTTGTCCCTTCACCCTCACAAAGGCTGCGGGTCCAGGTCCCATCTGAAGGTCAGCTGTGGTCTTGGAAGAGCACATGGAGTCCCCTGGGGGGTCACAGGACCCATTCCCAACGCCCACAAGTGCTGGTGAGTGATGCTCTCTGTGGCCACAGTGCACGCTCACCGGCCTGCACAGCTGGGGACATGGAGACAGGAACAGGAACTGACCCAGAAAGCCACACACACAGACGACATGACTCACCCAGGTTACAAAACAATAGGAATCATAGAACCCATCTTACATTTTTTCCGTTTATAAATAAGCATACTTAAAAATAGACAGTATCTGGAAAAATATAGGTCAAATGAAGTGATGATTGCTCCAGGGATAGATTGTGGGAGGTCTTCCCCCCGTCCTGCTTCTCTGTGCTGTGCAACAGCTGTTCCGGAACCCCAGGCACCAGAGTCTCCCAAGTCAGGCTGCAGGGGCGTCTGAGGCTGCCAGGTGTGGAGACCCAGACAGCCAGGCAGGGGTGCACCTCCTCCCCTCCCCCCCCAGCTACACCGACCCCGATGGACGCTGCCCTGGGCTCCTGCTGCCAGGCCAGATGAAGGCGGGCACCTACAAGCTGACCTTCGACACCGAGGGTTACTGGAAGAAAAGGGGGCAGGACAGCTTCTACCCGTACGTGGAGGTGAGAGCTGCACGCTGGCATGGAGGTGGAGGCCTGGGATTCACCATGACCCCGAGGTCCTGCAGGAGGCAAGCCCTGCCCCCTCGCCCAGGGCAGTGGCAGGCAGTGGGTTCACCTGCTTTGAACTCCCAGGAGAAAGGTGGCCCTGCCCTGGGCCTGGGTCAGGCTGTGGGGGGCAGGGTCGAAGGTGACTCAGCCCCTGTGGACACAGGTGTTGAACAAGCCCTGCCCAATTCACTGGGCCTAATCTTGCTGCCTCCCCCTTCACCTGACCCGATTTCAGGGTGGACCCTTGGGAAGCTTGGCAGGCCCAGGGGCCCTCAAGCCAAGAGCTGTATCTAGAGCAGATTCAGCCTTGTCAACAGCCTTGGTCTCCAGGTCACCATCAGGCGCTGGCTGGTCTGGGGCTCCCTGGGAAGCAGCCCTCGGCCCACAGTCCGGCTTCTCCCTGGGAGCACTGGGTCAGGCCCTGGCTCCCTCCTGGTGCCTTCTGTTCTCAGGTCGTTTTCACCATCACAAGTGAATCCCACAAGTTCCACGTCCCCCTGCTGCTGAGCCCATGGTCCTACACCACCTACCGAGGGAGCTGACCACCAGCTGGCCCGAGGGCACCAATGCCCTCACTGTGGCCTGAGCCGCCCCCAGCCCTGCACAGGGCTCCATGTTCCTCATGGGGCCTCAGGTCCCACTTCCTGGGGGAGGTTCTGGCCCCCGATTCCTAGTGACACTGTGACTGGGCACCAATAAAGTCATGTGGCACCTGCAGGCTGCTGCGTCACTGGGCAGAGCCGCGCTGGTGCTGCCCAGCCTGAGGCGTGTGTGGGGGGCGGGGGGACAGCTGGGAGGGAAACAGACTGGCCATGGCCCTGGCGCTGCTTCTGCCACAGTCGTCACCAGGACACGCAGCAAACATGAAAGCCTTCATTTGCTGACCCAACAAATCACAAAAACACACCTGCTGTCCGTGGGTGTAAAAGGGGGTGTCCTGCAGGGAGAAGTCCTGGGTGGGGGCTATGTTGGGGTGCTCACAAGTCCCGCTGGGCCCTGGCCCAGGGTCTGCCCAACCACGGCCGTCTCCAGGGGCTTGAAGCCCACGTTGTCCAGAGGGATCCCGAAGGCCAGGAGCTTCGCCTCGTAGGTGCGCAGCAGGTCGCTGTGGGCCTGTGGGGACAGCGCATGTTGGGAGGGGCCAGGAGCCCAGCAAGGGCTCCCCCCTGGGCAAGGGCAATGCCAAGGCTAGCCCTCACTTAGGACACCCAGCTCTGTGGAGGGTGGGAAGGAGGGACCACAAAGAAGACTGATGGGGAGCACAGGTGACCCCCACGTCCCAGAAGAGCTCAGGTATGGGCAACAGTGCTGCCAGGTCCATGGACATGGTTCTGTCCCCTCTGGAAACCAGGCGTCTTGAAAAGGGTGAATGTCGTCGGTGGCTGTAGGGTCTGAAGAGGTGATGCCTGAGAAATGCTTGGAGCGTGGCTGACTCAGAACGAACACTGCAGAGGGCACAGTACCCTCACCGTCCTCACACCCCAGTGCAGGGACTGCGGTCAAGAGTTAGAGGTGAACTGAGTGGAGCTCCAGAAAGAACTGGGGGCTGGGCCTGGCTCTGCCCTTCGTGGGGCACAGGCCTCCTGACAACCAGATACAACTTGTGCAAATCCTCCCCAGAGCTGCACAGGCCAGTAGTTGCCACCGATTTTGTGTGTACAAGTTTCAGGGTGCCGGGGCATCCAGAGAAGGGTTGGATGGGCAGGTGAGGCTGGGAGGGTCGAGGGAAGGCCCAGCACCTCAGACGCCTTCATCTTGAGGCTGCACAGCCCGGGGCTTGCACGTAACAGAAGCAGCAGAAAAAAGAACTACGGGCACGTCTGAGTCACCCGTGAGGTGCTGCCCTTGGTAAGTGCGTGCCCAGGCAGCTACGTGTCTGCATGACCACAGGCAAAGCCCAGATACCTGTGGGGAATGCCAGAGCCAGGGGTGCTGGGTGCAAGGCCCAGGCTGCTGGGACTCATGGGACAGACAACAGTGCGGGGGCGGGCGGGGGGGGGGGGGGACGTCCAAACAGGCCTCAGCGCCAATGCGCACTTTGGGCACAGAAATGGTGTGCAGCGCTCATTGGACTCACAGAGGAGAAAGGGGAGACCTGTGCCTGCTCCCCGCATCGCCCCAGAGGCCAGGAGGGTGGGAGAGTGAGGGTCAGACGGACGGGGATGTGGGAGTCAGGAAGAGCTGCTGGAAGAGCCGAGCCCCCTCCTTTCCCAGAGGCTGGCCCTGGAGGAACACCAAGGCAGGCGGGGCTGGCCTAAGCCATAGGCAGCTGGACCCTCAGGCTAAGGTAGGAATCGCAGGGTCCTGGGTGGGGGCGTGCACTAAGACAGGCGGGGCTCCTCATACCTTGCAAACCCGGGCCAGCTCGTACTGTAGGTCCTTGATGGTGCTGTTCTTCGATTCCAGAACGTCCTGAAGAGAGAAATGCAGGCCTGAGTTTGAGGCCTGTCTTTGGGCCAAGACAGACTGGGCAGCCATAGGTCTGGCATCTGGGGCTCTAACGGTGACCCCAGATGTCCAGGGAATGGTGGCCTGGCCACATTCCTGTGTGTCCACACGGGGAGCAGGCTGTACAGAAAGATCCCCCAGGAAGAAAGGGAGCAGCACCTGCCCCTGGAAGGAGATGGGTGCTGAGAAGTGAGAGGCGCAGGCCTGGTGGGTTCCAACCAGGACAGCCAAGAGCTGACCCACACCCACCCTGGCCACTGGTGCAGCTGCGGTGACCCTTGTGGGTGAGACTGTTTTTTATCCCCTCATCACATCACTGGTGCTCCACAGGGACAGAGGCACACAGTCAGAGGTGAGCCCCAGACCCAGGACCCCAGTGCTGCCTACCCAGGCAAGGCCCCTCCTATGTGCCTGCCCTGCCCCAGGCCCCCTGCCTCAAGCCGGTCCCAGGGGACACGGGTCCCACAGGCACTGTGGCGCACTGAGCCAGGACACAGGAATGACCTCACCTTGGCTTCCCCAGCCCCGCCCCAATTGTGACAAATCCATCCTGCTCAGCCTTTCCTGCAGGTTCCTGTGGGCTCTTGGATCCAGTCTATCCTCCCCAGATCCTTCCATAGTCCTCCCCAGCCCCAACCTTCAGGGACACAGCTGACAGCTTCAGAATCCACACCCCCCCCCCCACAAGCTGGCAGTACCAAGTGCCAGCTGCAGGCCCAGGGGCAGGCTGGGTGCGGAGAGCAGCTGCAATGCTTTACCTACAGATGTGACCTGACAGGCTCAGCCTCTGGGCCTCGGGGTGGTGTGAGCCAAAGGGGTTCATGTTGGATGGGGCACTGGCCTGCACACCGAACAGTCTCGGGTTCGGTTCCCAGTCAGAGCACATGCCCAGGTTGTGAGTTTGGTCCCTGGCCCTGGTTGGGGTGTGTGCAGGAGGCAACTGATCGATGTGTCTCTCTCACATAGATGTTTCTCTCTCTGTGTCTCTCCCCCTCCCTTCCACTCTCTCTAAAAATCAGTAGAAAAATATCATCAGGTGAGGATTAACAAAAAATAAATATAATAAAAATACATAATAAGTAAATAATATTTTTCAATGCTGCCCATGCTACTGCTCAGGATAACACACACCCGCACCCGGACGGTGAGGAGGCCGTAAGCCGACGCCCCAGGTCTCTTTCTCCATGAAGACCCCGTCCAGCCTGGAGGGATCTGCGTCTGGGACAGGCCTCTGGGTGGACACATGCAGGCAGATGCACACCTGGGTCTGTCTCCCAGGTCCCCACCTGGCAGTAGCAGGTTGCCCAGTTGGCTGGGAGCTGAGCATCAGCCACACTCCCCTGGCAGCACCAAGACCCCTTTTCTCACATCACCAATTCTGTTTGTGACAACCCCACTCCCAAAATCAGGTCAGGGAGCAGAGGGACAAGGCCCATCCCCAGGTGAGAGAGGACCTACAGGTGCTGCGGGGCTCCGCCTGCGAGGCAGGAGCGACCCTGACGCCTCAGCTGACCTGTTGGCCTGAGGGCACAGAGGTCTCACCTGCCTTGACTACTGCTGCACCCGGTGCCGGGGCCATCCCAGCACAAAGGGGTGCCATGAATAACTGGATTCAGGTCAACAGACGCTCTAGCCTCTGCCCAGACATAACTCCCTCCCTCCGGGAAGCCCTCCCAGCACCCACCACAGAGGCTCAGCCCTGCCTAACTGCCCAGCTGGGACACAGCTTAGCGGCTTCCCTGCGAGTACTGGAGACTCAGCTGCCCCCAGGCCTATGTCTGAGTCGGCTGCCAGATGCCCAAGAGCTCAGGCCCACAAGTTCCAGAACAGTTGAGACCTAGAGCCTCAGGCTAAGCTGAACCCATCCTAAGAAGTAGTAGCAGTGAGCTGAGGTCTGAGTGAGAGAGTGTGGGGAGCCCCTCCCCAGGACTAATGATGTTAACTGGAATGATGCAGGCTGCACATGCTTGGGGTGTCAACAGGAGAGAAGTGACCCCCAGCCAGAGCCCCTGCAGGCCACCTGCCAGGGCAGGATCATGGCACCGTCCAGCTGCCACCCGGAGACCACCTGGGACCTACCTCCAGCTTGTGGGACAACAGGGTCAGGGTGGCAGGATCCAGGTTGGAGGCTGTCAGCACCTCATTGAGCTGCAGCTCCTTCTTCTCCATGGCAGCACTGAGGGCCTGCAGCTTGCGCTCCAGGAGCAGGTTCTTGAAGCCTGTCTTCTGCTGCACCTCCAGGATGGCCGCCGTGAACTTGCTGTAGAGCTCATCCCGCTCCTGCTGCACCTGAAGGGACGCCTCCGCTGGGCCACCTCGCTGGCAAGAAGCCCTCCCACTTCTGCCCCTGGGCCAGAACACACCTTTCACTGTGCCATCTGCACCGTGCCCACCCACAGCCAGGGAAACCTGTGGCGTCTACACTGCCTGCACCCCGACTCTCTGCAACAGAAGTAAAGGTGTGCAGCTGTACACACCATGGGAGGCAGGAGGAGACGCCAGGGGACCTGAACCTGGCCCATGGTGTGCCCTGCTCTGCCCATGGTGTGCCCTGCTCTGGCCCATGGTGTGCCCTGCTCTGGCCCATGGCACACCCTGCACTAACAAACAGGGCCCAGGTGGGAATGCTCTGCCCTGGGCAGACCCCGGACACTGCAAGGAGGGCCTCTCAGGCTCAGGGAGATCTAAGAAAAGCACATTCAATAAGACATTCTCCGCCAATTATACACCAGCAGAGAGGAAGCTGATGCAGCAGGAAATGGCCCCTTGGGCACTCTGGGTGAGATCACCCATGCGGACAGCCCTCTGGGCAGACTCTATCTGAAATCTGAATGCAAACCTTCCACCACCAGGAACTGACTTTCCTAGGGAGGGTCCCACAGGTGCACAAGATGAGCTGACACTAGAGGACGAGCAAGGGGGTCCCTCGGGGCACCAGCTGCATACGGCGGCACTTGCGGGGGGCAGGGGGGCACGGGCAACACCAGAATGAGCGGCTATGCAGGTGCAATCTGGAAGCCGCAGGACAGACCTGCGAGATGGAAGGTGCTGTGAACAAGGCAGGAATCCCACCCACGCTGGACACACAGGAGGAGCTGGAGGAGACTCGGAAGCTGTTACCACTCGGGAGGATCAGCGCTGAGCAGCAGGGGAACCCTCTTGTTTTTACTGAGACTCAGGGCTCCGTGACGTCCTCCCAATGTGCACATACTAATCTGGTACTAGATTCATGGATGTAGAGGAAAAAGACGCTGGCTGGAGAGGCCAGGCTGCCTCTGTGTGTTTCAGAAGTGAGCCGAGGGGACAGGTGGGCAAACTGCTCCCACCAGGGATATGCTCTGTGTGAGACCCAGGCCTCCCACAGAACTGCCCCGGGCTTCCTCGAAGGCTGCGTAGGGTGAGGAGCAGCAACAAGACCTCCTGGAACCGGTCCTGGCTGGGCTGCTGGCTGCTCACCTGGATAAATCGCTGCTCCAGCACCTCGTGCTCCCACTGCAGGCTCTTGAGCTCTTTCTCTAAAACTTTCAAACGTGCCTTTGTGCCCTGCAGAGAGAAGAGGGTGGGGCACAGAAGGCACTCAGGATTCAGGCATGCACACAAGGAGGCTCCTGGAGATGGCAAGGCCAGGAATACTCGCCAGAAGAACTGGCTCAAAGATCCAAGTGGCTCATCCCTACCAGGGCGGTAATGGGCACCAGCTCTACATCCCTCCTCCTCCGCCGCCCCCCCCCCCCATCTCCAGTGACAGAAAATAGAGATTCAGACGCCCTCCTGCCCTAAGGGCCAAGCCCTGCACAGGCCCCAGGAGGCATCTCATGGATGTCCCTTCTCTCCTGAGCCCAGAAGGAGCCAATGGGCAGGTAAAGGCAATGACACTCACAACCAGGATCTGCTTGTCCCTTTCGTGGTCGCCCAGTTTCTTCTGCATCTCGCTCATCTCCTCCCGAGCCTTCTGCAGCGGGTCCGCCAGGCGCCGGTTCTGCGCAGACACCTCCAGCATCTCCTTCTCGAGGTGCTCCTCCTTCTTCCGCATGTCTTCCATCTGCTCCTGTGGGCACAGTCGTGTGCAGGAGGGCTCAGCAGGCAGTGCCGGGGCTGCGAGCTCACCTGCCACAGGCAAGTCCTGCCACTGTGGGCACACAGGCCAACGAGACCTGTTTTATGTACAAACACACACCTACTCTGAATGTTCTAGGAATGAGGTTTTCCTGAGATCACGCTTTGTTCAGTGCGCCATGAAGGGCATTCTGCTTTGTGGAAACCCCATCCCTGCCAGCACCTGGGTGGCAATGACACCTGCCCATGAGTCTAAGCTAGGCTCCGACCACAGTCCTGCCTGAGCCTTCACTCTCAGAACAGACACTACCCTACTCGTTCTCCTGCCCGACATTAGGGCAACAGCCTGTTTTCAGCTACAGGTATAGGGAGGTTACGTTCCCTGTGAGTTTCAATCAAGGACAGGGAAGGGCATTATCAGGAAGTTTCATAAGGGAGAGTGCGTCTGGGGGCCAAGAGCTGCGTGTGGCCCGGGCGTGGCCCCAGCACCTTGAGGGAGTTGATGAGGGCCAGGTTGTTGAGGGTGATGTCGTTGTAGTAGTTCTTCATGTCTGTGAACGCCTCCTCGTGCCGCTGCATCAGCGTGCTGATCTGGCCGTTCTTCCTCTCCTCCACTTCGTGGATCTCCGTCTTTCTCCGCAGGTCGAGCTCATCCCTAAGCATCTTCATCTTCTTGTCATACTTGGCCTCAATTTCTGAAAGGCAGCAGCACACACAGCAGCTGAGTGGAGAGCAGCCAGCAGTGCCAATGCTGCGCATGCTCACCTGCCACAGGACAGGGTGGGTTTCACTGGGTTTTCCTGCTGAAGCTCAGAGGGCGTGTGAGGCACACCCCACGCGTGCTGTCCTCCAGGCACTGCGATTCCACCCCTGCAGGGGCTCCCGATAGCTACGCCTCAGCCCATCCCGTGGTCACGAGCCATGACCCGTGAGCCATCCATTCACAACACAGGGCTGTGTGACTCGAACTACAGACCGCCTCAGGCCAGGAGCCATGGAAAGACTAAGAACACTGCCCACGAGACTGAATGACTACCCCTGCTCCGAGCCACCATTGCTGACAGGAGTGGGGAAGTGGGTGGTGACCACAGCCTCCCCCAGCTGACACAGAAAACTCTCGGTTCTGGGATGCTGAGCGGTCCGTCAGCCTTAAAATGAGCACATTCTCTCTCCTCGCAGGTCCGGGCCGTGTTGCCCTGGTTTGCCAGCCTGTGAGGTGAGCCCGGGGGGGAGTCAGGCTCTGCTGTGATGGCGCCGCAGGAAGACGACACTGACCTCGCACTTGCCTCTCGAAGTCGTTGCGAAGCTTGGTGATCTCCTCCGTGTGCTTCTGCAAAGGGGGAAGCCGGCCGTTACGAGACGACAGACAGAGAAGCCGCTCGGCAAACCCTCTGCTGCTCTGGCGGGTCCCTGCGCTCCCGGCGCACACACCACGTCCAGAACAACATGGTTTTGGTAACTTCCACATTTCAAAACTCACTTGGCTAAAGCCAGCTCTGAGCCTGAGAAAATGTTCTCAGAGATTCTAAGGACTGACAGCAGCTGGCGGCCCCTTGCTGGCCTGCCTGCGGTGGAGCCATGGCCACACTGTCCAGACCTGCAGGCTCCCCCAGGTGGCTATTGTATACAATTCTGACTATAAAATGGTAATTATTTTTGTAGCAGTATTTTTACACAAAAGGGAACTCTGACCACATAACTAATCTGTACACAGGCCTTGGGTAGGCAGACAGCCTCCCGTCACTGAATTCATTGGAAACCATCCTACTGTGTGCCTGTCAGGAGAGATCAGACCATTCGTTTTTATTTATGTATTTATTTAATCCTCACTCAAGGGTATTTTTTCCCCATTGATTTTTAGAGAGTGGAAGGGACGGGGAGAGACAGAGAGAAACATTGATATAAGAGAGACACTGACTGGTTGCCTCTAGCGTGGCCAGGGATCGAGCCTACAACCGAAGTACATGCCCTTGAACCAGAATCAAACCCTTGACCCTTCAGTCTGCAGGTCGACACTCTAACCATTTAAACAAACCGGCTGGGGCCGTTCTTGGGGTCCAACTCTTTCACACACTCAGCCTTGGCGGCAAACTCTGCAGTTTCGGTGTTTTCCAGATCCAGTGGAGCCTGGCTCCCTTCACAGGAGACAAACGTGCTGACAAAGTCTTCTCAACCTGCCGCAGGAGGAGCCTCTGAAAACCAAGGTCAGATGCACTCTCCCTTCCCAAATGCCCCACAGGCCCGGCTCAGCCAGGGCCCCAGCCCGGCCTCCCCGTGGTTTCCGAGGCCGACGAGCTAGGACCTACTTGCTCCTCTGGCCTTCATGCGGCTCATCCCCTACCTCTTCTCCTGGCCTGGTCCCCACAGCCAGGATCAGACCTTACTGCCTTTACCCAAATGTCACCTTCTCAGGGAGGCATTCCCAGAACTCCATGTAGGAAAATGCAACCCACTCTCATTCCCATTGCCCACTCACTCTGTCCTTCCTTATAGCCGAGGGATGTGCTGTGCAGATCTGACACATGATTTTGCCTTCTCTGCTCTGTGTAGTTTCTCCTTTGCAGACCACGTGCCACACGTGGGAAGGCATTTCATCAGTCCTCCCAGAGATCAGAACGGGGCCTGGCACCTTCCGGGCACCCCCACCATCCTCGCTCAGAATTGACCAAAAGCTCTCAAAAGGCAGTCAGGTGCCCATGAGCCCAGCTTGTATGACAAGCTGCCATGTGCCTGTGGCCTGGGGTGCTGGACACCTCAATGATTGCGTGTGTCCCAATGCACCTGACAGACAGCCTGGGAGCGCAGCTGGGTGTCAGGTCTCAGAAGCACATGCAGAGGAACCCTGACTGGTTTTCCTCATGTCCGTTTGTTGCTCAAGTCGGAGACAGAATTCTGTACTTGACAACAAAGTGGATCTGCCTAGCTGCACACTTTTAAAAAATATTTCAATTAATTGCCAAAATGTGGGAGTTTTTAAACAGAACATGTGAATTCCCGGTTGCTGTTCAACACCAGCTGCCCATGGGTGTACCCACCAGCCGCAGGTTCTTCACCACCACCTCGCTGGCCAGCTCCTGCTCCTTGAGCTCCACCTTCAGTGCCCGCATGTCCTTGCGCAGCGTGCCCTCCTGCGTGCGGTGCTCCTTCTGGGCCAGCTTCATGGCCACGGTGCCCTCAGCCTTCATCTCCGTCAGGTTGTTCTGATGCTCGTACAGCAGGTGCTTCACCTTCTGCTTGTAGACCTGTGGGCGGGAGAACGACCACTCGCTCACCAGCACCTACACACACACACACACCTGCACACCCATGTTTGCCGGTATACACATCATCTTTTACAAAAAATACCTTTAGGTTCCCAGGGTGAAAGACACAAACAAAGGGCTGTAACCCCAGAACAGGGAGATGAAATGCCGCTCACCCTAACAACATCGCAGCAGTGACCCCAGCGGGACAGGCGGGCGCCCCACTCACCTTGATCTCCACCTGGTGCCGCTCCTCGGCCTCCTCCATCTCCCGGTCTTTGTTCCTCAGCTCAGCCTTCTTCTCCTCCAGCTGCCTCCGGGTGATCTCCCAGAAGGTGTGGATCTTGTCCCGCTCCAGCTGGAAGTAGTTGCGCTCCTCCCGCTCTCGGTCCAGCTCCTCACGGATGCGGCCGATGTGCCCCTCCACCTGCAGGCCGAGCAGAGACTGTGAAGGACCCAGCGGGGCCCACCCACCCGAGGGACACATGGGAGGAGAAAAGCAAGCAAGAGGGAGGGGCCACTCTCATCTAAAAATCCTGAAGAGCTGAAAGGAGGTAAAACAGTGCATCTGACTCAGGCCTCCACAGAAGACAACATCCCCATGTCATGGCCTTTAGTGCCACTCAGAGTCTAACAAGGCTCCCACCTACTGTGACTGTCTCACAGGTTAGATCTTGCCATGACTCAATAAACACATTTCTTAGAAACATGCACATTTCCAGCTTCTCTTTAAAAAATCAGAAAATAGCCCAGCAGGTGTGGCTCAGTGGTTGAGCATCGGCCAATGAACCAGGAGGTCAGTTTGATTCCAGGTCAAGGTACATGCCCCAGGTTGCAGGCTCAATCCCACGGCAGACGTGCAGGAGGCAGCCAATTGATGATTCTCTCTCATCATTGATGTTTCTCTCTCTCCTCTCCCTCCACCTTCCTCTCTGAAATCAATAAAAGTATATATTAAAAAATTAGAAAATAGCCCCGGAGTTGGACGCACAAAAGGTGGCTGTTCAGGGGCCTGTCTGCAGCTGCCTGGCTCTCACTGCCACCTGGACCCTGGGCCTTGGGCCCTGGCACCAGACGCTGCCGAGGTGTCCATGCCACTGCAGACACACCACCGCAGGCCAGGGCTGTCTCCACAGGGACCGGAAGTACACAGGGGGTAAGAAACAGCTCAACCGCTGGGGCGATGCAGTGTGCAGCCAGTGCTCTCTCCAGAACACAGACTGGCCCCACCACCCTCTGCTTCCACTGGTTTCCCTGCAGGGACAGTTCTCACTTAATGTCACCAACGGGTTCTGAAGCTGTGAAGACAAATCACGCGTAAGGAGACCAATGTGACCACTGGCTCAGTGACCCAAGAGCTAAGTCCCCTGGCGTCTCATCAACGTTGTAACGCTACGTTATTTAAGGACCGGCTGTAAACACAGTCCCTCTGACCATCAAGGGCCCTGGCTACACATCCAGCTTCAGCTCATATGACTGTTGGTCTGCTTTGTATTTATTTTTATCTTAAAACTATGCAAAGACAGTCAGGGCTCTGACAGCAACACCAGTTGACACAGAACCCGCAGGTCCGTGGCAGATGCACACAGGCAGTCCCGTCGTCAGAACACGGAGGCTGGCCGAAACCGGTTTGGCTCAGTGGATAGAGCGTCGGCCTGTGGACTGAAAGGTCCCAGGTTCGATTCCGGTCAAGGGCATGTACCTGGGTTGCGGGCACATCCCCAATAGGAGATGTGCAGGAGGTGGCTGATCGATGTTTCTCTCTCATCGATGTTTCTAACTCTCTATCTCTCTCCCTTCCTCACTGTAAAAAATCAATAAAATATATTAAAAAAAAAAAAAAGAACACGGAGGCTGGAGTGGGCACCAGTTTCCTCTCGTGGTTTGCCATGTGCTGCAGTTCCCAGGGGCCTTTTAATTAAAATTGTAATCACACAGTTTGTTATCTAGCCCCTGCCTTCATCAGCAAGGACACGTGGACACAATAATTTCTAACGTTTCATGGTAAATAAACAAGAAGACTATAATGCATATATTATGAAAACAGCTCTGTAGCATCAGACGGATGAAGGGGTAAAACTGAAAGGGAATACAAAAAAAATGAAAAATGGCTTTTATACCAGAAACAAACATTTGCTTCCAAATTCTTACCACCCTATAAAAAAGTTCTTCAATACTGTGCCTGAGAGCTTTGGCGCTGACGGGGATGATGGCTCTGGGGAAGGATATGCTGTCAGAACTGCAGGAGCCAGAAAGGGGGAGGCGGGCACAGAGCAGAGGGCAGGATGAGGGGTGAGCTGGTCTGACAGAGGTTCATGCAGACAAACAGCCAGAGGGATAAGACGGAAAAGCACCCACCCACCCACTCCACCCAGGACTGGACCAACGCACAGGCCAGCCTGCTCACCTGCTCCTTGGTCATGTCCTCCGGAGCAAGCCCGTCCACAACCGGGGTGCCTTTGCCCTTCCCTTTCTTTTTGGGCGCCTGTGGTTAAAAAGAGAGGCTGGGTAAGGGAGGGAGGCTTCCCTCTCAGGTTGGCTCGGATCCCCTCCTGGGCATTTGTGGGAGTGGTACCTGACTGGAGCCTCCCTCTCCTGCTCACTGTCTGGTGCCCAGCCCCTGCAGCACATCACTCCACCCTAAGCTCCCACCCTAACCACACGCACATTCTCTGCTGACACCTTTGGAGCAGCAAGAAGGAGAAATCTTCCTTTTCAGAAGAGAACATTTTTTTCCCCTCAGAGATTAAGGGAAGGAAACTGGACCAAATTCACTCCTTAATACACAGCAGAGACTGCCTTGGTGTGGATGCAAACTGTACTTGGCCTCAAAAGGGAGAACCCCAATACCAGGGTCAGATGTGACCACGTTGACTATCATGTTTGGTAACCACCACAGAGAAACACGCAAGAAACTTTCGATATGTGTTGGCAGAAATGCCTCGATAGCAATGATCAGGATGATAATATGAGACTGTCTTTGTTCCAAATACGAAACTCCTCAGAGAACCTGGTCTGGGGAAGACAACAGACAGCACCCACCCACCGTGGGGGCCCTACATGGTTCACCACGGGACCTGCTCAGCCGTCACGACTCCTGTACCAGCTTTGACAGATGACAGAACCTTCCAGCCCACTCCCTTCCTGAGCAGACACTGAATTTCCAAGTCCTTATCCTCTGCCCTCACTTCTCTCCACTGTCTGTGGCCCACACTTTGTGTGTCTATATGTGTCTGTATCACTTTTTGTGTCTATATCTCACTGATTAGAAAAAAATTATGTGGAAGTCTTACAAACATAGAGAAACAAAAAGAATATCCTATCCCTAAAGCTAGTAATAAGTAGAAGTATTTTGGTGGCCTTCATCCAGTTGATATTCAAACACCCATCCACTGACACCTTCCCTCCTAAAGCGTTAATTAATCCCTCTACTCCAAGAAGTTAATTAATCCCGCTACAGCCAAATGCAGCGGCTCGGCACCGAGTCTCCTCCCCACCAGCTACCTGCCCCGTGCATCTGCCTGGGAACTGCGCTACTGACAACTCCTCTATGGGGTGGGGTGGCGGTGGGGACAGCGGACGGCCCTGTCACATGAGACAGATGAGGTCTGACTGCTCCCAGCCTCTCCGAGGAAGCAGCAGTTCTGCCCCGCTGGCCCTGCCCTGGGCGTCCATGAAGATGGACATCCTGCCCAGGACCCCTTGCTGTACAGGGACCTGCAACCGCCCTGGCGCCCTGGCTTCTCCAACCCGGAGACTGGAGGTCCTAGGTTATCCCCTGCGCCCCACTGTCCTGTTTGGGGACACGTGTGCCCCAGGCCCCTGGGAGAGCCCAAGGCTATGACGGGCTGAGCCTTCCGGTCCAGGTAGGGCATCCCTCGGGGTCTCTGCGCGCAGGGCCGGCTCCCGGGGCCAGCTCCGCGTCGTCCTCACCATGGTTCCAGGCGTCCGGACCCGCAGCGACCGCCGCGACCCGCAGACAAAAGCTCACACTCCGCAGAGGCTGCGCTGTCTCCCAGCAACCGCTGGGCGGTCTCGCGAGAAGTATCGAAGATCCTCGCGAGACTCCGCACGCAGCCACAAGCCCTGGCAACGGTGGGAGCGCGTCCCTACCAACCCGCGCTGGGCCCAGTCCAGGGTTGCGGAAGTCGGGTAGGTTTTGTCTGCAGCTGGGCACCATCCACACTCGTGATCTCCCCCACAGCGAAACGCGTTTCGGTTGCTGGATATACGTGTACACTGCCGCCCTCGCCCGCTGTTTCGTCCACTTTAACCTACAACGCCTAGAAAAGCACATATCGGTGCTTGATAAAAATGCCTTTAATGAAGGAGGGAGGGAGGAATTATCCAAATTAGATTCCAAATTTGGGCTGAGACTGCCCGTGAGCCTGACCTCACCCTGTCCACCTCTGAGGATTCCTTCCCTGCTGGTCTGGTGAGGATGCAAAACAGCCAGGTTTCCACAAACCATCTGAATAAAAAAACGTAAGGAAGCTCCAAAGTTTGGAAATCACCAAGTGTCCCCTTCACAGAAGTAAAGGCTTCTTCTTCTCAGCCTGAAGAAGCCTCTTCTGTAGCACCCTGGCCCCCCCTCCACCCCCCAGCCCCCCCACCCCCCCACCCCCCCCACCCCCGGCTCGTGAGGAAAAACTAGAAACTCTGCCAGAAGACTCCAGATGAGCAGAAAAAGTGAGATATCCGTTCCTTTCCTAACCATGTTACAGTTTCCGAAGGAATTTCCGTTGTTGACACTACACTGTTACCTGCATGTATCACCCAGAAGGCTGAGTGTTTGTCATAAGCTGGTGCCCATCTTTACACGTCATTATGGTCTTTATTTCCTACACTCTCAATTTAGCATCCTCCTAACTCATGGCTTGGCAGCAGGGTTTTTCATCTGTTTGGGGATAAAGAGTCCACAATCTTCCCCTGCAGAGTTGCATCAGGAACACAGGGTGAGCTATGCAGAAAGGCTTGGCTCTGTCTGTCCCTGCCATGGAGGGAGATGCTGTCTTTGCTCCCTGGGCTTCAGACACCACCCAGTGTCAGGGATCTGAGAACCACAGTGATGAACTGGAGGGGCTTCCTGTTTGCACAGCCAAGCCCTGATTGTGCTTGGAGTGGAGCAGCCGGTTGAAAGGGCTGCATTGACCTAGCTTGCACTGAGCTGTGATTTATTTATAGCAGCCCTGAGGCCTTTGTGAGGTCTGGTCCTGCCACTGTGCCTGGGCAGCCAAGGCCCCTGTGCCAGACACCACTGGCTTGATAGGATCCTCTGCCCCCAAGGCCAGGCCTCCTTGAGGGAATTGTCAGGCAAAACAATGCAGCTGGGTAACACAGCGCAGTGATTATTATTAATTAGCATTTACTTTACAGACCCATATGCTAGGTGCCTCATGCTGACTGTATTTTCCTTTATAAGTCTGGCTCAGAGTTCCTGGATTAAATAAATACATTAACAATAATTCCTTTCAGTAAAAAGGGCAAGAATAGGAAGGTTAGCTCAGGATAACCAGACAGGGTGTTCATTTGTCACATCAGCATGGATTGCACAGATGAATAGTTCACAGAGTCCCAGAGAGAACAGGGGGGAGAGGATTGGGAAGAGATTAACCAAAGATCTTATATGTATATATACATTACCTATGGACACAGACAATAGAGTGGTGAAGGCCTGGGGTGGGGTGGGAACCAGGTGGAGGGGGCAATAAGGGGAAAAGGGGGGGGCATCTGTAATACTCTCAATAATAAAGATTTTTTTAAAGAGTTAAAAAAACAAGATCAGTCAAGAGCTGGTAATCACTGAATCGTGTGATGGGTACATGCTGGATAATTGTGTTATTCTCTCTACTTTGGTTTGAAAATGTTCTTAATAAAAAGTTAAAAGCCCTGGCTGGTTGCTCAGTGGTTAGAGCGTAGCCCGAGAACCAAAGCTGAGCCACGGGTGGTGGTGTGGTCATGGGTACGTGCCTAGGAGGCAACCAATTGATGTGAGTCTCTCACATTGATGTCTCTCTCTCTCTCTCTCTCCTCTCTTCTCCTCCTCCCTCCCTTCCACTCTCTGAAATTGATGGAAAAATATCCTCCAGTGAAGACTAACCAAAAAAAGGAAAAAAGTTAAAAATATATACTGCCTCTGGAGGCCTTTGAAAAGACTCTCTCTGTATAAATTTATTCATCTCTCAAGCAAGAATTATTATGCACTTACTGTTACAGTTACTGTGGCTGCATAACAAGTTATACCCAAAACACCGTGGCTTAATATAGTGACATATCTGTTTTGCTCATGAATCTGCCACTCAGCAAGGACTACATGGAGAGAGTTCAGCTCCTGGCTCCACATACCATCCCACAGGGGATGGGCTCAAAGGAAACACGTGGCCTCCCGAGGGGCTTGGGCTTCCTCACCGGTGGCTGGGCTCCAGCGGAGCTTTCGGAGGTCCTCCTTCTGACCCAGCCTTGGAAGCCACAGAGCACCCTGCAGACGCATGCTACTGGCCAGAGCAGTCCCACAGCTGGCCCGGCTTCAAGCAGGAGGAGTAAGATGGGAAGAGTCTTGATTGGAGTAGGAGGTTCTAGGAGACGTGTGGAATGAAAAATATTGCCTGGACCATTCTGAGAAAACGCAATCTGCCACCCCAGCTGACTTTGAGCAACCAATGCCCACACCACCACCCGTGGCTCAGCTTTGTACCTGAGAGGCCAAATTCTCTGCCTCTTGGGGGGCACAGAGACAAGTCAGTGGCTGACAAACTATAAGGGTTAGTTCTAGTGGGTCATTAAATCGTTGCAAAGGGTTTTTAACAGCCTGGATCACTGACTGCCAGTGTCTCCAAGGCCTTGGGCTCTGGGCGACAGGAGATGGGCTGTGCAGTGAGGTTTTGGGGAGCTGGAGTTGCATGCACTGCCCTGCCTTTGAGTGGGTGATTTGCCTGGAAGCCCCACCTCCCTCCTCTGAGAGCCTTTTCCGCTCTGAGCTGGGAACAACCCCTTTCTCCCCAAAGCTTTGCTTTGGTTTGGTTTGTTTTTGTAAAAGTGCAGCCCTTGGGCTTGGATTCGGGCCCCTGGCTTTGCATTCTTGTCAGGTTACTCACCCTCTCCGCTGAGTTTTTCCCCCTGAAAAGCGAGGGTACCGTGTTCTTAGGTCACTGGGAGAGTTAATGAGATGCTGTGTCCCAAGGGCTTGTGTGAGGTCCCGGCGCCGCAGACTGCGTTTGGAGGTGGGACTTGAGCGAACCAATCTCTGCTTTCAGCGAGCCGACCTGCCTCCATCACCCGGAGCACCCCCCCCCCCCCCCCGCCCGCGGCCGACGCCTCCTTATCTCCCATCCCCCACCCACGACCCCTCCAGCATCGCCCCCCTCCCCCCCACCCGAGCTTCTTCATAACGTGGACCACATCCACAGTCCTAGGGTGTCGGCCCCACGTTTGCCTCTCCTTGTGCGAAGCGCGGGGTCGTAGCTGGCGCCCCATAAATATCTGGGGGTGAGCAATGAACGGAATTCAGCGCAGCTGCGGGACGAGTGTGTGCGCGGGGCTGGGAGGGCGCGGTCAGGTGCGGGAGGGTCCGCGGGCCCGGGTCCGACAGGGGGCGCGCGCGGGCCGGGCGGGGCCGCACCTGTGCGCGGGGCTGAGGGAGGATGGGGTGGCAGGGGCCCGGGAGCAGCTGCGTGCCCCGCCCCGCGGGCTCCTCCCCGCCGCAGCGGCCCCCCGGCTGCTGCCCGATGCGCTGCGCCGGGAGCCAGGAGCCGGGAGCCGGGAGCCGGGCCGAGTCGCCGCCGCCGCTGCAGGGCCGCCTGGTCCGTGAGGCCGCGGCTGCATGGAGACCCCGGAGGGCGCCCGCCCGGGAGGTGAGTGCGGCCCCAGCCCAGAACCCCAAGCCGCGCTTCCCCGCAGCAGCCGGGCCGCGAAGACCTCTGGCCGCGCCGGGTCCCGCCGCCCGGGATGGGGCTCCTCCACGATCAGCCGCCGCCCTGCGGGGGCTCCCAGACCCGTCCTGTCCCCCGGTCCTTGGCGCTCGGGCAGCCGCGCCTGCCTGCTTCTGGGTGGGAGACCAGAGTTTCCCCCGACCCCTCCCGGCCGAGCCGTGGGTCCGGAGTCAGGGGGTGGGGCGCGCCGGCCGGAGTTTGGGGTCCCGGGGGGCGCAGCGCCTCGGCCGCGTCTGCTTTGTTCGCTCACGCAGCGGCTGCCGGGGCAAGTGATGTCCGGGCGCAGCGGGGACCCTGCGGCCCCTGGGCCCAGAGGGGGTCTGGGAGAGGTGCTGCCTGCGGGGCGGGGCGGGGCGGGAGGGGGCTGGGCGAGCCCCAGGGACCACGCGTCTGGGTGGGCAGGTGTGCACGGAGGGACCCTCCTCCAGCCGGTCCGCTATCCTGACGGAATGAGAGGAAAACTGTGGGAACCCCCACCCAAGCCCGTTCAGAAAGGATTTGTGGGTGCCGTTCATCCGACTGGGAGCCAGGATGCAAACGCAGGGCTCCAGCCCGCCTGACCAGGCCGGGTGCATCCGTTTCCTGGAGGTCCCATTCCAGGGGCCCTCCCTGACCACACAGGGGCCCGCTGGGGGTCCCCCGCGGCGCAAGCGGCCTCCCCTGGAACCAAACTGCTGGCCCCGGAAGTGTCCCGGAGCCGTGGGTCCGTGCTTGTCTGCAGCCCTTGTTGGGCAGGTTCATGCCAGAGGGTGGCCTGGACCGTTACCCTCCCTGCCAGCACCGCACACCAGGGACTCGCGGTGCCGGGTTCCTTTGTTTTGTCACTTATGGGAGGGATCCAGCCTTTTCTCACAACTGACAGCCTCACCCCCCCCCCCCCCCCACACACACACACACTTCCCAGCGGCAGCTTGAGAGCAGAGCCGCCAGGCCTGCGGGGCGAGGGGAGAGGAGCCTGGCCACCCTTCGGTCTTGGAGTCTCAGTTACTGGAAGCCCAAGATTAAGTCATCGGTGCACAGACGTGTTTTCGGGGCCTGTTCTGTGCAGGGGGGCTGGGCTGACTGCACGCAGCTGGTGTGTCCACTCCGTGGGGTCTCACCAGATAGGTCACATGTGGGTGCTGTGACTGTCATCCTCTCAGTTCACTAACTTTTGTAAACTTTGGAGAGTGCAGAGCACACACAAAAGGAGAGAAAACTGTGGGAAAGCCCTGACTGCCACCTCCTGCTGCTCACCCAGGCCCCACCAAGCCCCGCCCTTCAGCAGTCATTGGTAGCAAATCCAGACACATTATTTCACCCACAATTGTCTCTGCAATTATCTCGAAAAGATAAGGTGTTTATAGAGCATCACTCAGATCTCATCATGGACTTAAAAGGAATGAATATCTGAATCATCCAAGAGTGCAGATCCAGAGCTGAAAAGATTAGGGGCTGTGGTGGGTAGTGTACTTCTTGAAGGACCTCAACTGTTGACTCTGGAGAACTAGCCCACCCACAGGGAGAGAGAGGTTGAGCCTGGACGGGGTGAGGAGGAGGGGCGCTGAGTCTAGGGACCAGGGCTGGGGAAATAGGATGCGGGTGCCCCACTTCTGTGACATGTCTCCCTCGCTGCGGCCTTCTTTATGACATTCATTTATTCATTTCATTACTGCGTTTGCTCGTGGGTGCGCGCAGAGGGCCTCCTCGTTGATGCTGGGGCAAGGCCCTGGACACACAGAAGGGGACTTGAAATTTGGGCCGTTCTCAGCACAATTGTGCTGAAAATAGGTCAGCGGCATAGCACACAGTAACCCTATCCACTCTACTCACATTAGCAGTCAGCCCTGGGGGAGGGGGCAGACTGTGGCACCCCAACTTCAGTCTCCCCACAGGGAGTGTCCTGGGCATCAGAAACACCTGCTGGCCTCAGCCCTGGCTGGCGTGACCCCCGCATGTGGCTCCATCAGGCTGCCAACCACCCTGCCCACGCCTGCCAGGGCGCTCCCTGCTCTGCTGTGCCCCAGGAAGAGCAGGGGGTCTGACCTGTGGGACATGTGTCCCTTTGTCCTCCAGAGATCGGACTGATCGATTAGATAGCCTCTTGTTAACTACTAGAGGCCGGTGCATGAATTCGTGCACAGATGGAGTCGCTCAGCCTGGGCTGCGATCGGGGCCATCTCGTCCAGTCCTGGGAGGAGAGACCACGGGAGGTTGGCCAGCTGCAGGAGGATGGCTGTGGGAGGGCCCTGACCACCAGGGGGCAGCTCCTGCATTGAGCATCTGCACCCTGGTGGTCAGTGCGTGTCATAGCGACTGGTCGACTGGTCATTCAGTCAACTGGTTGTAATGGTCGCTTAGACATATATATATATATATATATATATGGGTTTTGGAGCTCAGTCATTCCACAAACATTTATGGTGCACCTACCGTGCACTAGGACAAGCCCAGATCCTGGAGCTCACACCCAGTCCCAGCCTCTGAGCCAGGTGCCTGGCACATAGTAAGTAGGTGTACAACATATGGTTCATGTCCTAAGTCATCCTGGCTTTGCCCTTTAATGCCAGCCAAAAATCATCTTTGTTTCCATTGACGATTTCAAAAATTGAGGCATAAGTCACATGTCCTAAAATTCAGCCTTTTACAGTTTCCAATTTAGTATTGTTAGTACTTAAGTTGAACTTAAGATGGTTCAAATTAATGATTTTTTTACTTTACGATGACAATCAGTGATAAGCATCCAGTGGAAACTGTACTTTGAATGTTCACTTTTGGTCTTTTCCAGACTAGCGATACGCTACTGTCTCTTGTGGTGCTGGGCAGCTGTGAGCTAATGTACATGGTCTTCTGAGCACATTTGAGGGGTCTGGACTAAGCTACGATGTTCAGTACATGAGGAGTCTTAAATGCATTTTTTAATTACAATACTTTCTTTTCTTTTTTAATCCTCACCCGAGGATATTTTTTGCATTGATTTTTAGAGAGAGAGGAAGATAGGAGAGAATCACCCATGTGAGAGAGACACATCAATTGGTTGCCTCCCACATGCCCCCGACCAGGGCCAGGAGCCTGTAACTGAGGTACATGCCCCTGACCAGAATCAAACCCAAGACCCTTCAGTCCACAGGCTGATGCTCTACCCAATGAGCCACACTGGCTAGGGACACTTAAAATATTTTCACCTTACGACAAGTTTATCAGGGTATAACCCCATCATAAGTTAGGGAGCATCTGTATTCACAAAGTTGTACAACCATCACCAGCGTCTAATTTTAGCTTTTCAGGAAAGAAACCCTGTACACATCAGCAGTTACTCCACATTCCACACACACCCCACCCACCAATCTAATCTGTGTCTTCTCTGATTTACTTTTCTACTCTATGGATTTGCCTGTTCTGGTCATCTGCATAAATGGTGCCATAACATGTGGCCTTTTTGTGTCTGGCTTCTTGCACTCACCGTGTTTTCAAGGTTCATCCACGTTATAGCCGGTGTCAGAGCGCCGTTCCTTTCTGTGGCTGAGTGGTATCCAGTGATGGATGGACCCCGTTCTGTGTATCCGTCAGCCACTGATGGACATTTGCGTTTGCTTTCACTTTTGCCTTTTTTGAAGCTAAGTGCTGCTGTGAACATTTGCGTTCAAGTGTTTGTGTGCACATATGCTTTTGATTCTCTTGGGTTTAAGCGTCGGAGTGGAATGGCTGGACTGTGCGGTGACTCTGCATTTAACAGCTGGACTGTCTTGCATCATGGCCACCTGCTTTACCTGACAAGATCAGCCCTAACCTTCCTGGGCTGCTCTGTCCCTGGCATCTGCAGTGGCACACTGACTCTTACTCTCCCTTTCCCTCACATTCTTCTAGCCCAGGACCAGTGTCCTTGATGGCAGAAGCTACATCTTCCTCCCCCACAGCTTTGGGACAGACCAGGGCACCAGGCACTGCCAAAAGGCGATGAAGATGACTCAAAAGACCAGACACACACCATATGCCGTTGACTCTACAGCACACAGATGCTTTGCTGTTTCTGGGATGTTGGAATTTTGTAAAATGTGCTTCTTACGGTCAGTGCCACAGGCCACGGTGCTGGTGGAGTCTGTCCCAGGAGCTGTCCGAGGCTCCTGCCTCCCTCTATCTGTAAAGAGGCACGTGGACGCTCCCAGTCCCCCTTCCCCGCTAGATGGGCCAGGAGTGTGCTCTTTGGCTGAGGTCCTGCTGGGTCCCGTGAGCCCCCATCTCAGCCCCTGTGGTCTTCATCCTTCCCACCTGGACTGTGTCCCTTAAAGGTGCAACTAGCGGGTGCCCCTCTCAGCACAGACCCTCCAGCACTGTACCGCTCGCTCCCTCGGAGTAGCAGTCAGCATCTACGGGATGTACCCCACCCCTGTCCCCTGGGCCTCGCTCTGTCCCCTCAGATGTGACGCAGCTCCCGCCCACCTTCAGACCCCTGCCCCCAACAGGAGAACTGCCCGTCCTCAAGGGTGGGACCACCCACTTGGTTCATGCTATGGCCCTGGCACAGAGTGTGCATTCAGAAAACCTTTGTTGGGTTGAAGAATGAATGAATGGATGCTTTCTTGCTAGAGAAGGGCCCCACCCAGCAACCGAGGGACAGGGCAGCTGTGAGCAGACCCCTGCCTCTATCCTTCCATCGTTCAAGTCCGCTTCCGCCTAGGGAGGACCCAGGAAACATATTCCAGCTTCCCTGCGGGCACAGGCAGGGGTCTCCTCCCTCCTCTGCCCCTGCTCCCAGCCCTGCACCATGACCTGGGAATGGAGGCCGAGAGCTCAGACTCCATGGTCCCCCGTGTGGTGCCTGCAGGGAGCTGAGCCGCTCTCTAAAGCACAACGCTCAGCGCTTGGCCCTCATGGCTGGTTGTGACGTCCAGAGAGCAGAGCACTGGGCAGTGCCTGGCACAGAGCAAGTCTGAAAACCGAGAGGCATTGTCACTAGTTATCATCCCAGAGGCTTCAGCCCAGTCACCCCCACAGGTCAGGTGGAAGTGTCTCAGTGTGACAGGCCCCAGGACACTTACCCCCGGTGCCACCCTCCCCATGAGGACACAAAGCAAAGTGTCCTGCAGACCAAGGTCCCCAAGGGCTTCCTTGGCCCAGCACCCCCAGCACGGAGCAGGGTCCAAATCTCATCTCTCGTGGCCTCTGGGCGGGAAGGTGTCCTTGCCAGGCTGTGGGGGCCAGGACAGGGGTGGGTGTAACTCTACCCTCTAAGGATGCTCAGAAGCCACACTCCTGATGCACCAGAGGTAGAAACCGGATCTCGAGCCTGTCCAGCCTGGCCTGCCCACGTGAGGGCAGTAGGGTGCAGAGTTGGGCAGGCCGCCCGCGGGCAGCAGGTACACCTTCCCTCAGCCCCATCCAGGGCAGGTGGTGCCCGTCCAGAGGCCAGGCGCACCGCCCAGCTCTGCAGCTGTAAGCCGGGACCCTCCAGACCCACATGTCCCACATGGTGGCGTCCAGGCTGCTGACCACAGTGGGGAGGACAGGCCCACCCTCACAGGCAGCTGTTGGCACCGAGAGCCCCAGCGGGGCCCCTCGTCGCGACGGCAGCAGCTGCTCCTGGGGCTTCATCCACTCTGACTCTGGCATCCACCCGAGGCATCGCAGAGCCTTGCTGGGGGCCCCCGGGTCGGTCCCTGGAGTCTACTTGCTCGGCTGTGGGGTCCCAGGGGACGTATGGGAGCCTGTGTTCCTGTGGTCCCACCTCCACCAAGCACCGCCCTTAAGGGGCCTCCTGCCCTCACCTCACAACAAACTTAAATATGGAAAATGAGGAGCCTCCTCAGAGAAGCCCCCACCTCGTCTGGGGTCCTGGCCCAAGGCTACCCTGAGCACCCTGCTCACTGCCCAGCACCCATGAGGCAACTTCTCAAGTCCTCCTGCCTGTGTCCTGCGGGTAAAGCATTCTGTCTTTTGCAGAAATAGTTAAGGAAATCGAGGTGCCACTGGCTGCCCTGGATGCCCCGGCCCTTGGGACAGGGGACAGCGGCCACTTGCCTGTGGCCGAGCAGGAAGAGGTGGGAATCCCAATACCGGCCCCAGGGCTCCTGCAGGTCACAGAACGGAGGCGTAAGTACAGGGGAGCTGCCTGGCATGTTCCATGGGGACCTGTGACCCACAGGGAGTGGGGACCAGGGGCCACATCCTGTCCAAACACTCCCCAGTGTGGCGACCACTGAGCTTTTCAAGCTTTTGGCTCGCTGGGCCTCAGCTGTACCATCTATAAGTGGGGCTCCCCAGAAGGCGTTTGGTCCTGAGTGTGGGGAGCAGAGTTGGGGGCCGTGCTGGGCTTTACCCAGAACTCTGGGTCTCCCCTGGGCCTCGTGGGGGCAGGGGGCCCCACGGACAACTGCGCAGTGACACGCCCCCTGCCCCCAGAGCCACTCAGCAGTGTGTCCTCCCTCGAGGTGCACTTTGACCTCCTGGACCTCACCGAGCTGACCGACATGTCCGACCAGGAACTGGCCGAGGTCTTTGCTGACTCCGATGATGAGAACCTGACGGGTGAATCACCAGCAGGTGAGGCTGGCACTGGCACACGATGGGCATTGGGGGAGGCCCTGGGGCCCGAGACCACTAAACACTGCTCCCTGAAATCCGTTTTTAAAAATAAGTTTATCTCAATTGTGTTTAAGTATTTGCCACCACAGCACCATTTTATTCCACATTTTTGCCTTCTACATATCTATGTGCCTCCTGTTCCTGCTACCCCTCCTCAGTTCTGCTTTTCAAACACCACCAAAGGCCAAAGGCACAGACCCACTGAAGGAAGCATTTACTAAATGGCTCACTAGTTAAGCCCCGTTGGTTGGAGCTCAGTTGCCTGGAGCACCGTCCAGCACACCGAAGGGTCACCGTTTCCTTCCTGATCAGGGCACATACCTAGGTTGCGAGTTCGATCCCTAGCCTGGTTGGGGCAGGTGGGAGAGACAGCTGATCAATGTTTCTCTCTCTCCCTTTCCCTCTAAAATGAATGAGCATGTCCTCAGGCGAGGATTAAAAAAACAATCTAAAAAAGTCACAAGTTAAGCTGAACACAGAGGAGGTGCCATTCACCAACCTGGCCCCACCTCAGCGCAGCCTGGCGTGGTGTCCACTTTGGTTCCCAAGGAAGCACTGTCCTGGGCCCAAGACCCCAAAAGCCTCAGAAACGGCAAGGCATCCAGTGGGGTGAGTGGGACCAGGGACATTCCTCTCTCCCGGCTAAGACCACATGCAAGCGGGATCCAGGGTGGGGGGTTCAGACCCACACGTCCTCGATGCTGGCACTCACATTTTCTAAGTGCCTGGGGACCCCTTGTGTGGCCGACACTGTGTTGGGAAGCACACAGGGCCAGCCTGGTATCTACAGGAGACGCAGGACCCCAGGCCATGCTGACCCTGCCCGTGTTCCCACCAGGCCTGCACCCACTGCCCCGGGCCGGCTGTCTGCGGTCCCCATCCTGGACTCGGACCCGGGCAGAGCAGAACCGTGAGAAGCAGCACCTCGGCGACCCTGAGCGGCAGCCAGCGATTGTGGACACGTTTCTCACTGTGGAGAGGCCCAAGGAGAACTAGGCCAGGCAGCCCCGGGACCCAGGCAGAGGAAATGTGATGTTGCGGCTCCGTGGACACTCTGCCTACCCCACATGGCTCCAGGTCAGGGTCTCAAGGCACCCAGCACAAGCACAGCCCAGTGGCCTGATGTCCAATTCCTTCCTGGTCCCTGGATCAGGGCTGACAATGCCCGGGGATGAGACAGGAGTGGACTGGGCCTTCTGGAACCTTCTGTCCACAGAACTGGTGCTTTCATCTGTCACAAGGTTCCCGAGTGGATGCTGGGTGACGGGGGGATCCGAGTAGATGACTGCCGCTCTGCAAAGCCCCTGGGGTCTAGCCAAATACGTGGGTGGAAGAGTCAATCCTGAACATTTCCACCTTTATTTCAATCCTGTCCCCTTCCAGCCACCCAGGGAGCAGTGCCAGCAATGGGGTCCCTCCCAGGCCCTAAGACCCTGCTCGTCCTGGTCCCTGCAAGACAGCGGGCCCACCCTCCTTAGCTCAGAACACCAAATATGGCACGACTGCCTCAGACTGCTTGGGGGTGGGCCACCTTCTTCCAGTCTCCTGCCCATGCAGTCCCCATACCCTATTGATGCACATCCTGGCCCAAGGGGGTTGGAGGTGTGGGAGAACGTGGGCACAGCCCCGGCCCCCAAATCAGGCCACCAGGCTCAGCTGCTCCCAACACTGCTTTTTATGTGCTAAAGGACAGGACAGGCTTCTGGTCTGATTGCAAGTCCAAGATTGGTTTTAAAATAAATGTGTGAGCTTGCTTTTTGTTCCCACAGAAACCTGCCCTGATCTGTTCCCCACTGAAATGTGCTCCTCCATAGGAGCCCTGGGCAATGGAACCACTGTGCTTAGCTAGAGGAAGGTCCCCCAGGCAAATTGGCCTGAGAAATGCAGGTGGTTGCCTTCCACGTAGGGGCAGGAGACTCCCTCTCCCACCATATGATCAGCAACAACATGGGGACATTGACTGACCAGGCACAGTCAAGAGTGCCCCTTAAAACCCAATCCTGTAAGGGTGGCCTGCCTGCACCACCACCCCGGGTCTCCCCCCCACACACATCCATCCTTCCTGCTGCTGCGGAGCTAATTACAGAAGTGGCATTAAAACATCACCCGTCCTAAGCCCTAAGGCCCAACCACCGTCTCTTCCTTTGCAGCTGTCCCCACAGTGTGGTGCGGGGAGGGTGCGAGCCAGGGGGTGCTCCGTTTTCTCCAGCCTAAGCCCTTGGGGCCTACTGTGCTGCACTCAGGGCGGCTTATTTGGATCACCCGTCAGCAACAAGTGCCCTGGACCTTTAGTCATTACAGTGAAGATCCTGCCCCCACAGAGGCCTGGCCCTCCTGTGTGAGCCTCCCCCGGCCAAGAGCAGGTTTCCAGGAGCTCCAGGCTCAGAGCAGCAGGTCCTCATAGGGAGGCAGCCAGCAGGGATGGCCCCACTTGTGAGCAGAGGCCACCATGAGGCTGAAACCCCAGCCATTTTATTCACCTGTGAATCAAGGGCCCAGAGAACAGGTGCCAAGTGCATGGCAGGTGGTTCCTCAAACCCTGAGCCCCCTATGGAAGATTCTCGGCCAGGTGTCCTGTGCACAGGCCCAGGAGCTGACAACAGAGCTCGTGGGGAGGGGGGCGGGCGCGATGGCCCAGAGAGGAGAGGGAGGGTGCAGCAGTAGGGGTGCCAGGTGCTGGGCCCGCAACCCGGGGAAGAAGCGCTACGCTCCAGGCTCTGGACACCTCAACTGCCAATCTATAATAATAAAAGCGTAATATGCTAATTAGGCCGGACTTCCTTCCAGACGAAGCCGGGCCTGGGAGGGAAGCCCAGGTGCCAGCATCTGGGGGAAGGAAGGCCTACTCTTGCATGACTTTCTCTACATGCTTCTCTAAACATGTCACACGTTAGTAAAAAGTTCAACAAGGACAGATCAGCGACACTAGCCTGCTGACCTGACCATGGACAGCTGCTCGCCATGTGGACACCTGATGTCCATCCCTGGGAAGGCACTCTGGACACCTTCAACCAACTGACTAGTTTCCCAAGCAGCTGAGCTGAGGATGGAAAGCCAGGCGGTGACGCTGCACGCACACGTACACACGTACACACACTCGCACATGCAGCACACAGCACAGCTCCTCACAGAGCATGTCCCAGCAGGAAGCGTCCAGGAAAGCCTGTTCCTCTCAACCACATGCAGCACCCCTGTCTGCCTCTACGCCAGTGCCCTGAGGGTCCCATCTCTTTGAGATTCTAAACGTAGCTCTAAAAAAATCATGGAGGTTGTTGGCGGACCCAAAGTCCCAAATTTTGGTTTGGAAAACAGTCCATGGCTCCTGTGTGCTGAAGTGAACTGCGCCCCAGGGTGGGTGGCCCCCAAGGGACATCTGCTCACCTCCGATGACCCTCAATGGCCTGCTCAAAGTGCTTCTGTTGCACAAAAGGACTCAGGTGGTGAGCGGCGATCAGGGCTGCTTCATTGCAAACACCGGAATATCAGCACCTGACCCGGGAAAGGAGAGACGGCTGCCACTGGTACCCAGTGGGCTTCATCCCAGGAAAGCCTCCAGGCGAGAGACCAGAGGGAAAGCAGGTGAGCACATGAAGGACACAGGAACTACCTTGTCATGACCACTGTTTTTAACCAGCTTTCTGGTTAAACATCTTCTTAAGGTACAAGTTATTTTTTTTTTTTTTTTTTTTAATATATTTTATTGATTTTTTACAGAGAGGAAGGGAGAGAGATAGAGAGCTAGAAACATCGATGAGAGAGAAACATCGACCAGCTGCCTCCTGCACATCTCCCACTGGAGATGTGCCCGCAACCCAGGTACATGCCCTTGACCGGAATCGAACCTGGGACCCTTCGGTCCGCAGGCTGACGCTCTATCCACTGAGCCAAACCGGTTTCGGCCAAGGTACAAGTTATTTAACATAAAATCCACATCCCGTTACACGTATAATACACCCGGTTCATCCATCACGCGCTGGTGGACACGGGCGGTTCTGACGATGCTGCTGTGAACATCTGTATGGACACCGAGGAACTGCTGGTCATACGGTGACTAGTCTACTCTCTGGAGAACCACCACACTGCTCCCTCACCTGCACTACTGCACATCCCACCAGCGTGTCTCCAACGCTTGTCCATCCTTTACAGCCAGCAGGTGGGTGTGAGGTGCTACCTCCCTATGCTCTCAAGTTGCACTTTCCTAATGACGAACAGCACTCCGCGCCTTCCCATGTGCTTTCTGGCCATTTGTGTATCTATGAAAAAGTGTCTGCTCCGATCCTCTGCCCAATTTAGACTGAGTTCTTTATTGCGCTGACTTGTGACAGTTCTTTACAGATTCTGGATCTCATACCTTTATCAGACGCATGATTTCCAAGCGTTTTCTTCCAGTCTCTCGGCTGGCCTTTCGCTCACTAGACAATGTCTGCTCATACACAAAATTTTACTTTTGAAGGAGTCTAATTATTTTTTCATTTGTTGCTTATGCTTTCAGCATCATACTAACTAGGAAACATTTATCAAAAGAGGTCATAAAGCTTCTCCCTTGTTTCCTTCTAAGAGCTTCATGTGAGTTAACATATAGAGGGTGGTAGGGTCCAACTTCATTCCTGGTATGTGAACATCCGACTGTCCCAGCCCCATTTGTTCAAGAGCCTGTTCTTTCCCCACTGAATGGTCTTCACACGCTGGACAAACTCACTGACCAGCGAGCTGTAGGCTTCTCTCTGCTGATCTATGTCTGTGGTTGTGCCGTAGCCGTGTTTGCTAGAGCCTGCAGTAAGCTGTGAAGTAGAGCAGTGTGAGTCTCCACTCTGTTCTTTGACAAGATGGTTTTGGGGTACCCAGGGGCCCTGCAGTTCCACGTGAATTTGAAGATCAGCTTCTCCATTTCTGCCTCAAAGGTTGTCCATGAGGAAAAGACAGTCTGGGTGGTCTACTCCAGTCTTTACCTTTGGTGTGTGAGTGACTTGTGAGACCCCAAGGGGAGAGAGAGAAAGACAGAAAGCACATTCTGGGCAGGACACAGACCGGGACCCTCCCCAGCCAGCTTGGTCAGGTGAGAAGTCATCTCTCCGTGCCCTTAGCTGACAAAGGCTCACCCTGTGGAGACAGCGACTACAGAGGCTGGAGGACACGGGCCCATGGCAGGGTGCTCTGGGGAGGCGGGGAGCACAGCAGAGGCTACTGGCTCGCTGAGGTAACCACAGGCTTGCAAAGGGCTGCTGAGTAGGTGGGGAGTCCCCAGGAAAAGCCCTGAACCACTGGGGTTTAAACCACTCTGGCAGGCAAACAAGTTTTCTAGACCAGGTTCTTGGGTTTTAATTACAAAGAAGAAAGACACGCAAAGGGAGCTGCCAGGTTGGGAGCTTAAGCCCATGACCATGAAATGCAGCCTGGCTGTTCACTTCAGTGGGTCTGTCCTTAGATATAAATTTGGTTAACATAGTAAAAAATTACCAAGTCTAAACAGAATTAAAACAGAAATTCACCTGGGTACAGATTGCTTTAGGGCCAATCACCTCCGAGGCCTCTGCTACCTCTCGACAGATTCAAAGTTTTAAGACAAAGATGGACACTTGCCAGATCAATGGTATAACCAGAAACCAATTACACAACCTCCCAAGGCGAGCGGCACGGCCTGGCCAACACTCACCTGTGAAGCCGGAGTGCGTGCCGCGGGCTTCTTCTGCAGGGTGTCCGAACTGAGGCTCTCGTCCAACTTCAGGGGATGCAGGTGCACCTTGAAGATGCAGCACCTGCTTTGATGTCAGGGGGGCCTAACAAAAAAAGAGACACCACAGCAGAGTCACCTGTAGCACCTCTCAAAACCCCAAGGACAGCCTGGTGTTCCAGCACCTTCCTGGCCACAGGAGTCAAGAACAATAGCAGAAATAATCCAAAGGCTGTGCATGTTCGGCTCGAACACATTAACCAAGCTGCCGCTGGCCAACACCAAATCCATGCCCCAACAATGCAAACACGGCCCGCCCCGGAGCGGGGTCCAGCGGCACTGACACTCACAGAAGGAGAGCAGAAGGCAGACTCTGCTTGCAGACTCTCTCGTTTCCAGCGCACTGCATACTCAGGAGACGAGGAACATAACTCGGCCACACCATTCCCGCCTGTATGGACTTACTCCAAAATCTCAATCAAAATTCCCACCACATACACAGCCAATGATTAACCAAACTTTTAACCAAGAGCATAATGACCAGCCATGCCCGGTTTTGCTCAGTGGATCGAGCATCAGGCCATGGGCTGAAGGGTCCCAGGTTTGATTCCGGCCAAGGGCACATGCCCGGGTTGCGGGCTCGATCCCCCCTGGGGACATGCAGGAGGCAGCCAATCAGTGATTCTCTCTCATCATTGATGTTTCTACCTATGTAGCTCTCTCCCTTCCTCTCTGAAATCAATGAAAATATATTTTTAAAAATTGGGCAGGTGAGAAAACTATAAACGGGTAAGAAAAATTCATGAAAACATAGATTCTGCACTCAGATGGCTTCAAAGTCCTCACTTCAATTCAGAGAAACAAAACTGTCACCAACACATGGTTCATGCAGGACATTCAACAGAGGATCATGGCCACTGGGACCAAACTCACAGGAAGAGAGACAACACAGAACGTACAATTAAGTTAAAAATAAACACACCACACAGGAGTATGTTCCACTGCCTTACAGTGTAAAAATAACTCCCTGTGGTCTCAGGTCGATCAGGTGAGAAGATTGTCACTGTTCTACTCTGCAAATGCTATTCACCCTCTCTAATGTGATTAGTAAAATACATCGGCATCACAGAAAGCTGTTGTCAACTACCTGTCAACCCTGGACCATAGGGACCTCTGGCTTTGACTTGGAGCTGGAGTAGTATTGCGTTTTCTGAAATCGATACCTTTGGAATTTTGGCTCCTAAGTCCTGGCACTGTTTAGGATTCTTTTTTTTTTTTTTTTTTAATTAAATCTTTATTGTTCAGATTATTACATTTGTTCCTCTTTTTTCCCCCCATAACTCCCCTCCTTCCAGCTCCCACCCCACCCTCCACCCTCACTCCCCACCCACTGTGTTCATCCATAGGTGCATGATTTTTGTCCAGTCACTTCCCGCATCTCCCACACCCCTTTTCCCCCCAAGAATAGTCAGTCTATTCCCTTTCTATGTCCCTGATTCTATTATAATCACCAGTTCATTCTGTACATCAGGTTATTTATTCACTTGATTCTTAGATTCATTTGTTGATAGATGCATGTTTGTTGTTCATAATTTGTATCTTTACCTTTTTCTTCTTCTTCCTCTTCTTAAAGGATACCTTTCAGCATTTCATATAATACTGGTTTGGCGGTGATGAACTCCTTTAGCTTTTCCTTATCTGTGAAGCTCTTTATCTGACCTTCAAGTCTGAATGATAGCTTTGCTGGATAAAGTAATCTTGGTTGTAGGTTCTTGGTATTCAGCACTTTGAATATTTCTTGCCATTCCCTTCTGGCCTGCAAAGTTTCTGTTGAGAAATCAGCTGACAGTCGTATGGGTATTCCCTTGTAGGTAATTGAGCCTCTTTCTCTTGCTGCTTTTAAGATTTTCTCTTTGTCTTTTGCTCTTGGCATTTTAATGATGATGTGTCTTGGTGTGGTCCTCTTTGGATTCCTTTTGTTTGGGGTTCTCTGCGCTTCTTGGACCTGTAAGTCCATTTCTTTCACCAGGTGGGGGTAGTTTTCTGCCATTATTTCTTGAAATAGGTTTTCAATATCTTGCTGTCTCTCATCTTCTGGCACTCCAATGACTCTGATATTAGACCGCTTAAAGCTGTCCCAGAGGCTCCTTACACTATCTTCACACTTTCGGATTCTTTTTTCATTTTGCTTTTCCAATTGGGTGTTTTTTGTGGAATCTTTGGTTTGATTATTGTACTCCTCTGGTCTGCTATTGGGTATAATATTCTTTATTTCAGTCCGTGTATGCTTACTTTCTAATTTCTTTATCGTAGCATCGAGGGTCTCATTAGTTTTCGTGAGGCTCTGCACAAATTTATGGCAAGCCCTCAAAATTGCGATTCTTAGCTCCATATCCTCCATTTCTGTCATGTTTTTTTTTTTTTTTTTTTTTTTTTTTTTTTTTTAAAGTATATTTTATTGATTTTTTACAGAGAGGAAGGGAAAGAGATAGAGAGTTAGAAACATCGATGAGAGAGAAACATCGATCAGCTGCCTCCTGCACATCCCCCACTAGGGATGTGCCCGCAACCCAGGTACATGCCCTTGACCGGAATCGAACCTGGGACCCTTCAGTCCGCAGGCCGATGCTCTATCCACTGAGCCAAACCGGTTTTGGCATCTGTCATGTTTTTTTGTCTCCGCATCTTTTATGCTTTCTTGGTGCACCCACTTGTGGTCTCTGTGCGCAGTCTTGTTCTAGCCAAGCCTTAATTGTTGTAGTTAACACTAGAGGGGTTTGACCACCAGGCCGGCTGGCTGTGGAAATCAGCTGTGTGGAAAACGTCTGCCTTCTGGGGAGGTGCTAATCCAGCCTTTGCCTGAGGCGATCGGCAAATGGCTGTGCGCAGGTTTTGGGCGGGGCGGGCTCAACAGGGCGGGCGGAGGGAGCAGTTATGGCCACGCTCAGTCCCGTTCCCAGAGGCTCTGCTTCTCAGAACCCCGTCAGCCGCTGCAAACCTCGGAGAGAAAGCTGCCCTCAGGTTCCAACTGATGCCGGATAATCCCGCTTCTCCCGTTTGAGTCTGGGTCCCTAGAGACTCGCCCGGATCTTGAGCCCAGAGTCTGAGACTCACTCCCGACAGAAAACGACAACCGCGCCCTCAGCCACCAGCCCGCTTTGCGCGCGCACCTCGGTACCTTTGTATTTTCCACACTGTGCCGCCTCTGAGCCTCGATTTGCTGTTCTCTTTCCTTCTAGTTGTAGAGTCTCTCTTCAGCCAGCCTTTCTGTGGTTCTGGGTGATGTCCGTTCCGTCTTTTAGTTGTATTTTTGAAATGGTTGTTTGCGGCAGCGGTCTCCAGTGTTTACCTACGCCGCCATCTTGGTCTCCTCTGTTTAGGATTCTTGAGGAAATTAACAAACTCCATAATCTCCAACTTGGCTTCTTCGTAACCAGCTACATCTGCAGACCGCACGTCAATGTTGTTCTTTAGGGTCCTGGCCGTGGTCTCGCCAGCACTGAAGAGGTCCCGTCCTCATCCGCCACGCCCAGTCCCATCGGGCCCTCCTCGCAGCATGGAGGATGCCAACCAGGAGAAGGGTGGGCACCAGGCTTTGCAAGAAAGAGCTAGAAAACCCAAGAAAACCACTCGTCAGGAGAAAGGCCATAAATATTACCCCAGGCCACGAAGAGTCAACAGTTCTGGGACTGCTTTTTTAATATAATTTACTTGTATTGATTTCAGAGTGGAAGGGAGAGGGAGAGATAGAAATATCCATGATGAGAGAGAATCACTGATCGGCTGCCTCCAACATGCCCCTCACTGGGGATCAAGCCCACAATCCAGGTATGTGCCGACTGGGAATCGAACCGTGACCTCCATAGGCCCAGACTCAACCACTGAGTGGCTGGAACTGTTCTGATACACAAAAGGGAGGGTTTTTTTAAAAATGTGTGGAAGCCCTGGCCGGGCTTACTCAGTGGTTAGAGCGTCACTCAGCGGACCAAGAGTCTCGGGTTCAATTCCCGGCCAAGGGCAGGTACATCGGTTGCAGGTTTGATCTCTGGACTCTGGTAGGGGCACGTGCGAGGGGCAGCTGTTGGATGTTTCTCTCTCACATCAATGCTTCTCTCTCTCTCTTCTCTTCTTCCCTCCCTCTTTTACACTCGTTCTAAAAATCAACGAAGAAAATGTCCCTGGGTGAAGATTAACAACAAGAAGTGTCAAAGTCTGTCCCTGGCATCAAACCTTCCCCCAACTCTGAAGGCTCTTCATCCCCCCATGTGGGCCTGCCGGCTTCGCCTATGGTTGGCCCGTGTGGCGGGAGGGTAGCACCCCCAGCAGACGAGTCCTGCCCAGCATAGTGTACCACTTTTTTAACCTACCTGATCAATTCTTTCCTCAATAAAAACAGAGCTAACAAACTATTTTCTTACTACAGACATTAAAATTATTAGCAGATGCCCGAACCGGTTTGGCTCAGTGGATAGAGTGTCGGCCTGCGGACTGAAGGGTCCCAGGTTCGATTCCAGTCAAGGGCACGTACCTTGGTTGCGGGCACATCCCCAGTGGGGAGCGTGCAGAAGGCAGCTGATCAATGTTTCTCTCTCATCGATGCTTCTAGCTCTCTATCCCATAAAAAAAACAATAAAACATATTTTTAAAAAATTATTAGCAGATGCCTGACACGCTTGAAGAAAGCACAGTCCACACCGCTCTGCCCGGAACCAGGCGCCCGTGCTGGAGCCCTGTCACTCTCCCGTCACTCGCACGGGCAGGGTGTAGACCACTGCCGCCTGGCTGGGAGGCTGGGTGCCAGCTCCCCATGAGCAGTCTCCAGGTTCCGCTCAAAGGTGTCAACGCTGCCGATGTTAAACCACACAAACCTCTGTGGAATCGAGATGCGAGCAGTGTGAGGTGCCCTCCCCACAGCCACCGCCTCACTCGCCAACTCCATTTCCTGCAAAGCAGAGCCTAGTTCTGCAGGTGAGTCTGCTCACGACAGGAGGGTCCTCTGTCCTGACCCATAAACCACGGCCTTAGGTTTTACACGGAAGTAGAACATTCTGTCCTTGTCCCTTGTTTTTGCCTTTTTATTCTTCTCTCCTCACAAGCCTCGCCTGGTGGTCCTCACATATGACTTGGCAAACTCAATCCTGTCTGCTTGGAAGGCTGCTGGTGATGCATGTCAGAGAGATAAACAGTCACATGAACGTGGGTTACTGTTGGTGGTAAATCCAAAGAGGCATTTCTCTGAAAAATACAAAACTACGCTTTACATTAAAGCAACTGGAATCAGTCTTGAACCCAGCCCTCACCTCAGGTGATGTACCAGGGGCAACAATAACACGCACAAACTGTTTGTTCACGACTCCCAGCCAGTCCACCGAGCAGAGAAGAGAAACCCAGTCAGGACAGCTGAGGTGCTGACAGGATGCTCAGCAGCTACCAAGGGCCTCGGACATGCTCTCCCCACACAGACTGGACTGTGCCCGAGACAGCTAACACTCTCCTGTTTTCCTACTGACATGGACAGTTTTAACCTGGGGTATGTATGTACCTATTTCCATTTTAATAAACAGGATCTAATTCAAGAAGAGGAATTAGAATTTGAGACATCAGAGCACTAACATTCCACCCCGGCTCTAAAACACAAAAGGACCAGGAACAAAAGCCTTCTACTGACGACACAGGGAAGTCTTATATCCAGAGCCCATTCAGTAACACTCTTACCTCCCAGCGACGTGGCTGCAGAGACCACAGGGGAATGATGCCAATGAGAATAAAGACGCAGCCCCAGCGGCCCACAGGCTGCTGTGCCTCTGTACCCAGCTGTCCGGGAGAAAAGCCCTCTGGAAAGCAATCCAAGGACACAGCAAAGGGATGCAAACTGAGACGGTGAGCTCATGCACTCCACACAGGCCAGGAGGGCCCCGTAACAAGCCACCCTTGGTCAGCACAAGATGGGGATCGCCTCCTGGATACCGTGATTTCCCAATGACTTTTCTGCAGGAAGCATGTCTTATGTTTACACTCATAGGAAACAACGGTGTCTGGAAGATCGCTACTGAGGTTTTGGAATGCCCCAGCCTTTTATTCCCAAATAGGCTCTCCACTGAAGAATGGCTGTTCCAGGCCAAGACCTGGAAATGCATTTGGAGCTCAAGGGTGTCTATGTACAAGGCTACTTCTTTCTGGGATACCCTAGGCAGTATCAGGTGACCTCCTCGGAACCATTCAGGAGGAGCGGGGAGAGGACTCAGCCCTCATTCACATGCCAAGCGTTTCCAGCTCACAGATCCTCTAAGTGAGCAAGACCAGGTACTTAGTCTCACTGAGCAAGAGGCTGCCCTCACCAAGCACTGCAGGACTGAGCACAGGGCTGCCTGTGTGAAGGGCAGATGTGCGCCAAGCTAACTGCGGTTTGTACACTGTCTCAGTTCTGCTTTCCAAGTACGAGGCTCAGCCTGGTGGGTCCTCAGATGTGCAGAAAAAAAGGTTTGTTCCCACGCCTCCCAACAGAGGCAGCTTCCTTCTGAAAGAGTTTCCTTTCACCGTCTTTACTGAGTATGGAATCTGTAAAGATGTGGAGGTGCTGTGTGAGCCAGAATGGTAAGAGCTTAGTGTGGCTCAATACGGAAGCTGCAAAAGTGGGGAGGCATGGGCATCAGGGTCATCACACACCTGTTCCCTGGTTCACCGCCCCCCCCTCCCGCCCCACACACACACTGTGGGGAAGACACTGGGGAAGCCAAACTGGGTTCCTGGGAACCTTGCGCTGCCAATAATAGGTATTTACCTCTGGGTGGTTTTGAATAGCCGCTGGGAAAATGACAGCAGTTGTGCGGGCAGAACCAGCAGCTGAAAGCAGCTGCCTTGGAGGCACTGAAAGGAAGATGGGAAAGAGGATTCGCTTCTCAGCTGGACTGCATTTGCTCACAGTGGCAGTTACAGGTGTGCAGGGACAAGGATCAAGCCCGAGGGGTAAGCTTGCTGCCTTTATTTGTCTGCTTAAATATCCCTTTTAAAAATTATTCCAACAGGAACTTTACTGCAGGAAGACATAAAATACTTTTATTGCTACAGCTGTCAAAGAAAACTAACCGTTTCTTGACCAAGGCATTTTTGGTAACTGAAACTATTGCAGCCTCAAAAACAAACACAATTATAAGACTAAAATTATGTGAAACTTAAAAACCAAAGGATACTACATAATTTATATATGATCAACCAAAGATTAGTGTTTTCGTCAGGCCAAGGAGAGCAAATGTTCTTGTGTACCGTTTCTTCAGTCCTCAAAGAGGAAAACTCCAGTTTTTACCATAACCTGCTAATACTTACATCAGTTAAAGACAGAACTAGATACAATTAAAAATTTTTTAATTGATTTGAGCGAAAGAGAGAGAGAGACATCAATTTATTGTTCCACTTCTTTACACATTCAGTGGCTGCTTCTTGTATGTGCCTTGTTCGTACTAGCAACCTTGGTGTGTCAGGACAACGCTCTACCCAACTGAGTAACCCAGCCAGGGAAGAACTAGAGATAATTTAGGTATTTCACTACAGTAGGTCAAAAGCCAATATAGTAAAAACAATCACAATAAGAGCCACCATAACCAAAAAAAAATCAGAAACCAAGGAATCTTTCTTGTATCAAAACCCAAAAACTGCACATAGGTGTATTAGAGGAAAAAAAAATCAATGTGATTACTGCTCTCTGGGGTGTATCAATAAAAAATAAAACAACCTAATCGTGGAGTAACATTTCAGAGTCTAAGCCAGGGGAAGGGGTGCAACACAGAAGTAGTTAAAAGTGGAGGAGCTGGAGCAGGAGGACCTGAACTGCAAGGCGCGAGCAGCCGCTGGCCGGCTCTTGGATAGGAGGTTGCAAGGCGCCCACCTGCAGGCCAGGTGTGGGTTCAGCGAGAGTCTGTGAGGCTCAGCACCGAGGCCCCAGGGCTCCACGAGGGGCGGCTGAATTAGAAACTCGTAACGATTCACAAAACTCTTTCGCGTCCATTATCTCCACCGGCGCGGAGAGCAACTCTGCGAGGCGGATCAGGCGGAAGAACATCCGGGGAGCCCGGGCAGAAACGGGCTCGCGTCGGAGCGAGGTGCCGGGAGGAGCGGGACTCGAACGCAGGACGCTCAACCTGGGCTCTTTGCAGCCAGAAAAGGAGGCGGGGCACCTACTGAGGTTGCCCAGGGAGCCCGCGGTGGGAACCGCTGAGAAGCGTGGAGGGCCCCCGGGGCTCGGAGGGCGACGGGTTAGGACCAGGGGCAGCCGAGGCGGCAGCGGGACGGAGCTGAAGCTGCTCTTGCTGCGTTTCTGACGCCCTCATCCTGGCCCCCCAACACCACCCACCCCCGCCCCCGTCCCCCGCGCTGGCCGGCGCACCCCGATGGCGTCACCCGCCTCCGCTCACCTGCGGAGCTATTTCGAGGGCTCTGACGCCAGACCCGGCCGTTCTGCCAGGTCCCGGGCCGCCGCGGCATCTCCACAGCTCGGCGAGCGGCCGCCACCAGCCGCTGGGACATTAGCGGCCGATCACACGCCGCTGGGGGGCGCGCACGCGCAGTGCAGCAGCTACCTGGTCGCAGAGGCCGCCGACAGGCGCGGGAGCTGTGCGCATGCGCAATGCAGTGGCCAACTGGTCGCAGAGGCCGCCGACAGGCTTGGGAGCTGTGCGCATGCGCAGCGAGGCCGCGGAGCCGGCGCCGGGACCTCTCTAGGAGCCTGCTTCTCGCCTGACTGTAAGGAGTGACCGTGAGCGCCGCCTTCCTCTACCAGACAGCGGAGCACAGGAACCAGCGAACGAGGCGGACTCGGTGCCAGGAGGAGTGCTTTAGACTGACTTTGAGTCTGGCACAGACAGGGACACGCACTTCCGGTCCTCGGTGGGCAGCAGCCGCTTAAGAGAACGCCACCCGCTCTCCACCGGGTCGGCCGCTGCGACCGGCGCGCGGGGGTGCAGGGCACACGTGTTGCTGCGCCCGGGAACCCTCAGAACAGAGGAGCTGACCCGGCGGGTGCTGTGCAGCGTGACTCCCCGGCACCACTTTCTGTCTGTTCTCGGACCACAGAGACCCAGGCAGTTTGGATGCGCCTGCAGCTGTGCAGTCCCGGGTTTGGACACGGACGGACCCCAGAGGCCTGGCTGCCCGCCTTCGCGTCGAGGATGAGCAGCCTGTTGCTGGGCCGTAGAGCTGGGCAGGCTGTGGTGACCCACGTCCCCGGGGAGGCCCCCCTGCGCCTCCGCCAGCGGGTTCCCTTCCGCAAGCCCTGCCCGCGAGCCGGGTGCACAGGCCCTCTCCCCCCGGGGACTGCTGTGGTTTCCCTACATTCTGGAGGCAAACATGCCCGGGAAAAGGCCCCCAAAGGTCGTCCCAAATGCCAAAAGGGAACGGAAAGCAATTCCCCTCGACATAAAATTGGAAGTGTTACGACGGTTTGAAGTAGGCGAGAAGCTCAGCCAGGTCGCAAAGGCCTTGGACCTTGCTGTCTCTACAGTGGCGGCGATCCGAGATAGTAAAGAAAAAATAACAGTGAGTTCACAAGTAGCCACTCCCTCAAGGGCCTCTCGGTTGACTCGCCATCGAAGTGCAGCCATGGAGACTCTGGAGCGGCGGCTGCGCCTGTGGCTGGAAGACCAGAGCCAGGGAACCTGCCGCTGAGTGTTGCCACCATCCAGGAGAAGGCTAAGAGCTTGTTCGATGACTTGCAGCGTGGACTAGGGGAAAGCTCTCAAAAAGAAACCTTTAGTGCCAGTAAAGGGTGGTTTGTGAGGTTCAAGGAGCGCCATCGTTTGCCCCACTTCAAGATGAACTGCACAGCTTCTAGCAACCAGGACACATACCGGGAAGCGCTGAAAAGCATCATGGAAGACGGTGAGTACACCCCCCAGCAAGTTTTTAATGTCGATGAGATAGGGCTTTATTGGAAGAGAATGCCTGAAGGAACGTTTATTTCTGTGGAGGAAAAAGCTCAGCCAGGGTTTCAATCGTCCAAAGACCGTTTGATGCTGCTGCTTGGTGGCAACGCAGCTGGGGACTTTGAGTTGAAGCCCTTACTGGTGTACCACTCAGAAAACCCCCGGGCTCTGAAGGGGTACTCCAAGCCCAAGTTGCCTGTGATTTGGCGCTCAAACAGAAAGGCCTGGGCAACCAGGAGCATTTTTCATGAATGGTTCACGTACTTTTTTTGTCCTGCTGTTGAAAAATACTGTGCCAAAAATAATCTAAGCAACAAAGCATTGCTCATCCTGGACAATGCACATGCCACCCAGTCACTTTGAGTGGCCTGTCTGATCACGTGAGAGTGGAATATCTTCATGACAGCACAGCCAACTCCATCCAGCCCATGGGTCAAGGCGTAGCCTCCACCTGCAAAGCTCACTACCTGAGAAGGACTTTTGAGCACATGCTAGAAGCAACAGATGGGGAGGATACAGCTACGGTCAGGGAGTTTGGGAGAAACTACAACATCTTGGATGCTGTAGACAACATTGCAATAGCTTGGGAGGCACTCAGCCCAGCAACAATGAACAGTGTGTGGGAGAAAATTTGGCCCCAGTGTGTTCAGTTCCAGAATTTTTCCCAAACATAACATTGCACAGCTTCAAAAAAACACTATGACCCTTGCCAAGACCCTGGCTTTTGAAGAGCTTGTGGAAGCTGACGTGGATCAGTTGCTACAGTCACACGAGGATGCTCTCTCTAATGAGGAGCTGATGCAGCTGGAACAGGAGCCAGCAGGAGAGGAGGAGAGTGAAGACACTCAACCTGTTCTGCGTCAACTAACCCCAGGAGAACTCTCGGCAGCCCTCTCACATTTTGAGGCTGGCTTACAGATCCTTACCAGTAGCAGTCCCAATGGTGGGTGGAAACTGAAAGTTTCGAGAGCAATCGGTGGTGCCATAAATTGCTACAGGGAATTGTACAATGAGAAAAAGCGACGCTTAAAGCAACTATCTTAGGTTGTTTTTCAGTGTGTGTAACGAAACGTTAAAGCCAGAAACAACAAAATGACCTCAATGGATGAGGCTCGGCCAAGTCTCTCTGCTTCCAGAGATTTAACATCCCTGAAAACCCTATTTCTGATATTTTAATTTTGAGACTTGAGTATCAAATTTTGTCATTAAAAGTTTATTTAAATATGTGCTCTAAAAAATTTGCATGAGCCTTGAACACTGTGGCTCGGTTGAGTGTCATCTCTTGCACTGAAAGGTCACTGGTTCAATTCCCAGTCGGGGCACATTCCCAGGTTTTGGGTTCATCAGTCCCAGGCCCTATGGGCCCTATGGGAAGCAACCAATCAATACTTCTCTCTCTCCCCCTCTCTCTTCTTCTCGAAAATCAATAAAAACATTTTTTTTGTAAAAAAAAAAGATTGCATGCTAGAATACTCATGAAAAAAAAAACAATGAGGCGACTAGCACTTCTAGACATTAAAACACATTGGGTTTGTAATTAAAGCACTTTAGTAGTCAGAACTGGTCCAGAAATAGATCAAGTCCAGAAATAGATAAAGGTAGACTTTTTAAAAAATAACGCATGACAACTTGTTAAGCAATGTTAATTTCTTATGTCTTCTGATAATTGCACCGAAGCCATGTAAGGTAATTTCCTTGGTTGGGAGGAATATACACAAGTATTGAGAGGCAAAGTGGCATCCTCTGTAACCTACAGTCAGATGGTTCAGAGAAGAAAAGAATGAACCAAATGGGGCAAATTGTTTACACGTAGGCCATCCAGGAGACAGGTACGTGGGAATGTTTCTGCAACGTTCCTGTAAGTCTAAGTCAAAGTAAAAATGTTAATTACTATTTCATAACCTGAAAGGGGAAAAAGATTGTATCCTCCCCCTGATATCCAAAGTAGAGCTTTAGTTATTTGTAGCTGAGGTGCTGTTCAAACCTTTAGGAATAGGGTTGCTGACAGCTTATCTGGATTGCAACTGGACATAGGTGATGAGCAGAGATTTCCGAGGTTCTCTGGGTCATAGCCCCTGTGAGATCCTGGTCAAATCTGCAGATGATATCTCTGTAGAAAAATGGACATATACAGCTGTTTGGACATAACTTGCAGTAGGGATGTGTGGTTTCCTGTAGTCCAAGGGTAACGGGAATAGCCTTGAGTTTCAGTGAGAGCCTTGTAGTGGGCCTAACAAGATGTACCAGGCACAGGACCTGTGACGTTCCTGTGATGCTGGGTCAACGAGACAACCCTTCCATTGGGACACTGAGCATTCTCTGCATGCCCCGCTCAGTGGTCAGTGACTCCTGGCCCCCAAACAGCCCATGAGACAGTCTGCGTTCTCATCCATCTCATAGGATAATGGAGGCTGAAGGGAATGGAGCACTCAGGCCTATGTCTGACACCCATGCCCGAGCTCATCACCCATCAAGAGTGCTTCTCCCCAAACCAGGTTAATGAGACTCAATTGGATGGGGCAGGTTGTGGGCTTGTCCTAGAACCCACAATTGGTTTGCCTGTCAACAAACCCTGACCTGTCCTTGATTCACCACAAACAAAGTCTAGAGATCACAGATTTAATGAGACAGTGGCTGCAGCATCGTTCCAGCTGGATGCCCCTCGTTGCTCCTCTGTAAGGTGCTGGCTGTGCAAACTGGTTCCTCTGTGGGTTCTTGTTACAGTGCTGTGGACTCAGAAGGACCACATGTGATTCTGTTTGGAGACTGTGTCATCCAGAAGGGATAGGTGGAGAAGAGGTGTTGGGGCAGGAGGTAATTGAGGGAGCTAAAAAAATAAATTAAAAAAGCCAATTCTGTCCGACAAATGCCAGCAAGCTAGCATTTCTTCTGGACATTGACCCTAACACATGAACGCAGGAATGGCTTCTGTCCCAAGACAGACGTGCAGCTGTGAGAAGGTGCAGATCTGAGCACCTGCCCTTACCCCTTACGCCGTAAGCATCTACAGACGCAAGCGGCGGACCTTCCCCACACGCCACGCACGTCTATAAAAAAATGTTTTTCCTAAGTGGCAGCTCTGACCAACTTTAAAATCATTTTTTGTGAGAATTTTCAGCTGAAAATATTCAACACTCAAATTGTAATATATTTATTTTTGTAATATTCATTGCAAATTGATTTTTTTAAATTAAATTCAAAATACTGTGGCGTATGGAGATGGTTTCCGTTTTGGACGCGTGGTAGTTAACTGGTTAAACCCTCTGCAACCCTACAAGAGAGGCAGGCTGAGGACCTGCTGTTGACCCCTTCTCGCTGTCACACGGAGGCAGGTCAGAGCAGACAGCAAGAGGATCGCCTAAAGCCGCCACATGACACTGTCTTCAGCACCCCTTGTGTCGGCCAATGGCCAACAAGCTGAGCTGACCCTTCTGCCGGCTGCAGCCTCTCCTCTTGGGCTTCCTAGTCAAAGGTGATGGGGAACGCAGTGGCTGTGTTCTCTGCCCACCACCACTACCTGTATGTGACAGCCAATCACAGTCCAGGGCAGGGCAGGAAAGACTCTGCCCCCAGGCCGCCCCCTCAAAGGCAGGGTCTCTGATGCATGAAACATCCCTGCAAATGTCGAGGTTGGCTGCAGCTCCCCCAAGGAAGAGCTGTGGGCCTCATCCTCCATCTGGGGTCCTTTGTCAGATGGGGCGTCACACACCTCGTGCTCATCTTCCTTCATGGACTCGAGGCTTCCTGCCTGAACTCACTGGAGCAAATATTCCCAGCACTTGACCTCAGGGTCCCCAACAAGGCCCTGGCTGGTGGTCCGTGAGCTGTCCGGCACTGTAGCAGGACAGACCATCTCAGGGCAAATCTTGTCCCCAGAAATGCCACTCAAACCTCTGGAACCTCTCCCAGAGCCACACCTGGAGGCAGGACCCCCAGCCACCCAGCTCAGAGCACCAGAGTGAGCTGGGCTAGGCCGAGTCAGGAGCCACAGCTGGTCCCCCAGGGGAAAGAGCTCCATGGCCCCTTCCCTCCATGTTGCGTAGAAAGAGCCGGTAACCCCTGGACTGGCCCTGTCAACCTCTAATCTATAGGAGAGAACCGTGGAGGCAGGGCCAGGCCTTTGGGGGACAACTGTAAGAGCCTCAGCCAGGAACAGCCAGGAGACCCCAAAGAGACAAGGGGTGGGGATGGGAGCCTCCAGGGAGATACCAACCATCCACTACAGATGAGTCTCAGGCCAAGGCTGAGGGTGTGCAGCCAGCGTCCTCAGGCTTGTCAGCCACTCCCTGGAAGCCCTCCAGGGTTTTTAGGGCAGCCAAGACCCAGCAGCCTGGCTCCAAGGACATGGGGGGGCTCTTCACCATGGGGAAGACGGAAACCCTCCCCCACGCCCCTGACCATGGAGCCCTGCAGTGGTAGGGGGCACATTCTGGCCCTCACAGCAGCACACGCAGGAAACAGCCAGGCACAGCCCTGAGTCCCAGCAAGACCGGGGGCTGATGGTCTTTGCGGTGCTTTCACCCTCTGGCCCAGTGGGTGAGGTCCAGGGGCTGCACCCCAGGGGTGTCCAGAGCACAAGAAACACCTTGACTTTGGCAATGACCGGTAGGGTGGGCTCCAGAGAGGCTTGGGAGGGGTGCCCATGGCTCTAGGCATCCACGTCCGGACCAGGCTCCTGGAAGAGAGACTGCTTCCGCAGCATGAGCCGGGCACACTTGGGGCAGGTGGTGGAGTTGTCATAGTAGCAATCCCTGGGGACAGTGACAGGCAGACAAGGTCAGACCCTGGGCACAGGGCGGGGCCTCTGCATGTAAGATGTTAGCAGTGAGTCCTCAAGCTTCCTAACCAGGCTCCCTCTGTAGTTGTGGAAACCGAGGCAGTGTCTTCCAAAGGGCACAGCAGGGTTTGTACCACATGTGCCTACTGGGCCTGTGATTGGCACCCATCAATGCCTGACAAGGACAGTCTGGCTTGGATCTCTTCCAGTCTCGGTAACCCTACCTGCCCCATCACCACTGGGCACTCTGCCCCAGGCACTGTGGAGGCACAGGGCCCATGGGCTAAATTTCTGAAGGGGGCACAGCAGCCTTTGACATGTCACACACCATGCAAACTGCTAGCTCAAGGGACTTCACAGCTTCAACATGAACCCTTCCTGTGACAGCAACCCCAGTTCTCAAAGCTGTGACGTCAGCTGCTGCGATGACCAACGGCCAGTCGCAGGAAACACCCAGTGTGGGCAGAAGCGGGGGACGCTGTCCCATCTGAGGCCACTGTGAGAAGCTGTGCAGGGCCCAGCAGGCAGACTCCTATTATTAGTAATTGTGCTTCTTAAACAGTTAAAATACTTTCTTCCAATTTATGTGCATTATTTTCCCAAACATTCAGTAAGTCTTTGGTTCATAAATGCTTACGTTGTTTAACCTAAATACTTAATGAACAAAATGTTAGGTATTTCTTTTAACCTAGGGAAGTTGGAAAAAATATCACTCGGACATTAGAAGTGCCAGGAACTAGGTTTAGGACACCATGGCCTATGCTAATCCTGAGAGGCCAACTCAGTCCTGGGGAGAGGGAAGCAGGACAGCCGTGGGGCTCACACCGGGGCCCTCCCCAGCCCCACAGGTGCTTGTCTCAGTGGATCTTGCGATTCAGGCACACACATCAGGGCCTAACTCCCTATCTCAGGATCAAGGCAAAGGGCTTTGAAAACCAGACAGCAAAGACCAAGCCCCAACCATCTTCCCCGGCCCTCTCCCTGTGGCTGGGGTGGGGTGGGGCCACACCCACCTGTGGAAGACGGCGGAGCAGTCACTGCACACGGACGTGTGGCTATCGAAGGGGAACAGCACGTCACCCTCTCTGCAGAGCTCACATACGAAACCCTTGGCCTGGCACCGCTGGGGGTGGGGGTGGAGGTGGGGGTGGGAGCAAGTCAGTGCTGCTCCAGAGGGCACCTGAAGCCAGGGCGCACCACCCTCCCTGCCTGGGGGCTGGGCGAGGAGAGATGGCTTGTCCTCAGCGGGGCACCCACCTCACAGTCCAGCTTGATGTGCTTGGCGAAGAGCGTGTGGGTCTCGGTGAGCGAGCAGCCCAGGCGGCCCGTGTGGGCGTCCAGGAGGTCCTGGACTGAGTACATCTCATCGTTCTCCACAAAATGCTGCCGGTCCTGGAGCTACGGGGCCAGCAGCCATGACTCCAAGCCCCAGGAGGGCCCCTCCCCCTGCCCACCCACCGTCCGGGTCCTGGGAGCTCATGGAAGAAACAGCGTCAGCCCCTCCAGCCACACTGGCCACCTTGCTGCTGCCCACTCACCCCACCTCTGCCTGGCACACAGCTCTTCCTCCCGTCCTGACCCCAACATTCCCATCCCCTTCTCTGCCTCCTCTTGTCCACAGACCTCACCAACAGCTGAAGGGGGCACAGCAGCTCATTTTTCTTATCTTCCCCCCTGAAGGGCCCCCTCTGAGACGAGGCAAGGATCTTGTTTTGTTCACTTCGCCCCAGTATCTACAACAGTGTTTGCCCACAGCAGGCACTCAGTGAAGATTGGTGGAACAAATAGGTAAGCCTTGAAAAGTGTGCTTCGTGGTCCACCCTGCCCGGCAGGCCTGTGCCTGGCCCGCGTCACGGAGAGTCACACAGAGGCTGCAGGGACGCTGCCTGCTCCTCACAGCCCCACACACTGACGTGATCGGAGAACACTTTGTGGGTGGAACGCCTGTTTGCTCCTGACAGACCTGGTGTTGCCTGGGACAGTGTGAAAGACCCTCTGCTAACGGCTGTTGTGCCAACACAAACTGCCGAGCCATCTGAAAAAGACCTGCACGTGACGGGTCCTACCTGTCTGGCTGTTTCCCACCTGCCCTCACACCTCCCTGGGCGGGCGTCTCACCTGCAGGAGCAGGCGCGCTTCCATGGCCTCCTTGCAGGTGATGAAGTATGGCTTCATGAGCAGGATGTCCTGGCGCAGCTTCTGTGGACGAGAGAGGCAGGTGGGCCCGAGGCCAGGGCAGGGCTGCCCCTGGCACTTCTGTGTGGCCGTGGGGGCTGCCCTGGAGGGAGTCGTGTCACCTGACACCCCCCAGGAAGGGCCTAGTTGTGAGTGCTCCCGCCAGGCTCAAGGGCAAAGCACGGCTTCCAGGCCAGCCAGGACGCTGAGGCTCCGTCACCCTGTGGCTCTCCCCCCACATCCGAGAGGGATGCAGAGCCCTCCCAGCCCAGGTGGCCTGGGCTCTGCGGAGTCACCTGCCCTGTAAATGCAGTCTGATCCTTTCTGACTACCTCCGGGCCTGGCACCAGCAGGCTCCAGTCGGCCTGGCCCCGAATGGGACTGGGTGAGACTGCCCCAATAGGCCCAGATCTCCAGCCAGGCCTAGAGACTTCACCCGTGCACGAATTTCGTGCACCAGGCCTCTAGTGTCTTAATAAAGTATAGTGATTATATTCAAACAATCTTTTGGGTATATTGGGTAACATAAGTATGTTATTCAAAATAACTTTACTGGCTTCTTCTTACTTTTTTCATGTGGCTACTAGAAATTTTCAAATTTCCTCTGGGCCTAGAGGACAGCTGATGGGCCAGTAACCTAAGCAGGTGTGTCTCTCCTCTGCTCCCACAACACAGGTAGCCGCCCCCACCCCCGCCTCACCCGGATCTCCACCAGCTCCTCCACATAGTTGAACAGCAGAGGGTTGATCTCCCGAAGCCTGAGCACTGGCCGTGACACCATCAGCGCCAAATAACGCAGGCTGCAGCGGGACACCTGGGGGAACGTCACAGAGTGGCCCCTCCAGCACACACCGGCCCCCACCTGCCCACCCACCCCCGCCCAGCCATGCCCCACAGCCAGTCAGCACCTGACCACGCCCCTATCCCGAGGACCATGCCCCAGCCCACCTCCCCCCCCAGGCCTCCTGGAGCCACGCCCCCTCACACCCCAGGGCCGCACCCCAGCCCCCCCCACCCTCACCTTGCGTGGCTCGAAGTCCCAGTTGTGCACCACGCGCGCCGGGATGACAGCCAGGTCGTTCCAGTGGCAGTGGCTGCAGTAGTACTGGCCCGTGTAGTCACACTGCCGGGCCTCACTGGGCACACCCCCTGCAGAGCGGGTAGGTTGTTACCAAGTCCGGGCTACTTTTAGGGTCCCAGCCACACGCATGCCCACAGGGCTTCTGCCGCACATGGCGCTGGTCCCATGGTCCAGCTAAACCCACGACACACAGGAGAAAGAGCCATGGGACATCAGGCAGTTCAGGGTGTCTCACTGCCCTCAATTTTCTCACCAGTAAAATGGGACAATAATAGGACTGCCCGCCAGGACAGCTGAGGGAACCCAGTGGATTAACATTCCTGTCTCCAAGGCCTGACACAGTGCGGGCCGACCATGGGCTTTCTGCGACAACAGGGCTGCACACCAGCCACACGGTACTCCTAGGCGACCTACGCTGGAACCCGTCTGCCTGTACCACGTGGAAAGGTGCCATAGCAGCCCCAGGTCGCTTCCCCGGGAGAGAGAAACGGCACCTGCAGGAGCCATGCTGGCCTTAGCCACCTGATGTATCCAGTGCTCTCGCCCAGATGTTGGCCTGTTACCCTGCCCAGGACAGCTGCCTCCACCTGCCCCTTCCTGGGCACTCACGCAGAGAGATGGGCGCCCGGCACTCGGCACACCGGTAGTCCTGGCTGTCCAGCCCCGCCTCTGGGCAGATGTTGAGCTCGTACTCGGCTTGGTGGCTGACTTTGGAACGCACGCAGGGCTTGGAGATGAGGTTCAAGCACTTGCTGTGACAGCGATAGTAACACCCTGGGGGTGGAGGGCCGGGGATACGCCTCTTAGAGGTCGGGGGGACCCTGCGGCCCAGGCGGACCTTCAGCCGCCAGGAGCCCCAGAGGGGCTACTCAGATTCCCGGGCCAATCCAAGAGCTTCTCACTGCAGGTCCCTTGGCCTGAAGGAGTGTGCACTTCGCCCCTGAACTCCCATGTGAAGCTGCCATTCCCACCTGGACCCCTAAAGGGCTCTACACCCACTCTGTCTGAGTGGAACTCTGGCTCTTCCTTCACCAAACCCACCCCAGTGTTCCCATCTCAGACCTCAGAAACCCATCCTTCCACCTGCTGAGACTGAAAACTATGCACCCGGTTCTAGTCCTTCAGCTCGTTCTTCTAGTGACCCCTTCTCACCCCAACTGCCCCACTGTGATTGGCACCTATCACACTGTGATTGTGATACAGCCAGGCACAGCCCTGAGTCCCAGCAAGACCGGGGGCTTGGTCAGAGTGCCACCCTCCTCCCCCTCCACCTGGCATCCCTCCTTTAGTCCATGCTCAGCTCAGCAGCCAGAGTGACCCTGTTACAACTTAAGTGTGTGCAGCACCTGCTGAGGCCACAGCTCACTCGGGCCCAGCAACCTCTGAGCCCACATCGACCAACCTCTCAGACACAATGCTGCAGCCACGCTGCTCTCTGCTCTTCGCTGCAGACCCCGCACACACGGGCCACAGGGCCTTTGCGGACACCTCCTGGCAGGAACCTTCTTCCGCAGACATGTACCTGGCTTGTCCCTGACCTCCCAGTTTTTACTTAAATGCTACATGATGCCTTTTCATTCCACCCTTATTCACGCCCAGGGCTCAGTGAACACCAAGTACATGGTCGAGAATCGAGTCACCTGAGTACTAGATACAGCAGCAGACCTGCGAGGTCTCTGCCCAGCCTCGGGCAGAGGAGCCCACCCAGAGGAGCCGGTCTGGGTCCCTGCCCACCTGTACAGGTATACCAGGTCTGAATGAGCCCCCAGATGATGGTGTTACATTTGTCGCACGTCTGCTTGACACTCTTGCTCTTCTCCTTGTAGAAGCGATGCTCCAGGAGGACTCGGATGTTGGGCTCATCTTCATTGGGGTCCTGGAGAGAGCCCAAGGAGGGGTCAAAGGTGAACCGGGGGTCACAGGTCACCCCTTGACTTACTTCTTCCAGGCATCTCTCGTAACAGATGGAGTTTCTCCCAATGTCACCACTTTTCTCTTTAGCAATGGAACACCCCTGTGATTAGTCAGGCCTGGACCACCTTTTCAGCACCCCTTGCGCCTGGTTGCTGCACCTAGGGCCAAGGATATGCGAGCAGGAGGGACATGACCTTCTCTGCCCTTCCTCCCTTCTTTTCTGCTGGCTCAGTGCAGCCCAGATGGGAATGTGGCCACCCAAGGACTGTCAGAGCCACAGGAAAGGAGGACCTGGGGTCCCCATCACCATTACCTGCCACGGGGCCTGGACCACCTGTGGCATTTCTAGAGTAAAATGACACATCTAAGTCCTTTAAGCCGCTGTATTTTGGAGTCTTTGTTACCACAGCCTTATCTACATCCTAATGAGTACAGCACTTTCCAAATTCCCAGGGACTCATGGGCCAGTGCAGCCAAGCCAGAGGCACAGATCCAGGACGACATTATAGACATGTGGGTTTTGGCTGCCAGGACCCATCACCCCGACCTTCAGGAAGCCCCACCTCCCAATCTGAGTCCTATGGTTCAATGAGGAGATTTACTTCACCCGCTTGCGACAGTGGGTGGACACATGACCCAGGACTGGCCACTTAAGATCAGACGGATGGAGAAGGCGTCTGCCCATGGACTGAGAGCCCATCTCTCCGCCTGCCTCTCTGGCTGGCCTCTGCCTCAGCCCAGGCCTCCAGGCTTCCACTCCATCCCAGCCTCCTCCCTGGTGGGCTGGCCCGGCACCTGCCTTCAGTTCCTGGAGCTTCAGCCGCAGGTGGATGAGCCGCACGACGGCGTCCTTCTGCCGCTCTGACTGCTCGGGCAGCTCCAGGATCACCTGCTTGCACTCCTCGATGGCCTGCCGCAGCTGCTGGATGTCAGAGGCCAGGAACAGACCCTGGGGGGACACACCAGCCGCACGGCCACTCACGGTCTCCCGTCCACGCCAGACCCATCCTCATGGACAGCGAGGCCCAGAGCAGACCTGGCTCAAGGCCCAGGGAAGGTAGCAGCCCAGGCAGGAACCACCCCACCCCACCTGCCCCCAGCTGCACCCGCCTACCCACAGGCCTCTGAAGACCTCATTCAGGATGTTTTTCAAAACACAACTTCCTAAATTTCTAAAGAAATTTGCTCGCTTTTCTGACCACGTTATTTCACTCAAGCTGGGGAAACGACACTCGCCCGTCATCAAGGAGAGGAAGTGGCCTCTGGCCTAATCGCCAGGCCCAGAGACGGCCCAGTCCCCCCACATCCCCGACCCCCACCCCAAGTCCAGCACCTCATAGTGACCAAGCAAACCACGCAACAAAATCTACAACAGACAAGAGTGGCCGTCCCGGCTGAGTGGCTGGTGGGGGTTGTGGGCAGGGAGTTTCCCCTCTCTCCCTCCCTCGCCCCCCCCCCCCCGCCCCGCAGCATGCCCGAGGAACCCCAAATGAAGTCAGTCCTCACATTTGCTTCACAAGAAGCCAGAGTGTAGGGAGAGGAACAGCCCTACATGAGAACAGCAGCCCCCAAACCCTTTCCCAGGTCCAGCCCTTGAACTGGTTCTGCTGATGGGTGTTAGGTGTCACATGGGCCTCAGACTTAAAGAACCTTAGCTGAGATGCACATGACCCCTCTGCCTGAGGGTCAGGGGACAAGGAAATATCTGGCTCCTTATGCCTTGGGTGCTCACCAGTGTATACCCCACTCCCCCCCCCCCCACCCCAACACACACACACACAGACCCTGGACCTACCACGGGGCGGGAGAAGTGGTCCTCAGACAGACCGAGATCCATCACTCGCTCCGCACAGCTGAACTCCGGCTCCCCAGGGGCCAGCTCAGGCAGGGTCTCTGGAGTGAGCGTGTGCAGGTGGAAGGCAACAGAGAGAAGTCAGTCTGCCTTTTCCCGGGGAAAGCTGTGTAGCTGGGGGTCAGAAGGGCCCCTGAGACTCAGGGCGCCCACAGGAGGTGCTGAGGGGAGCCTAGCCCGGCCCCATTTGCAAAGGAATGCGTGGAGAGAAGGAAGCTCCGGGGGAAGCCAGCACCCCCCACCGCAGGAACCAGGAAGGGCAGTGGGTGCTGCTGTGAGGGTCACATGGCCCACCCAGCCCTCCACCCGCCCCGGCACCCACCTTCTGAAGCGACGTCTGGGGCCTCCTCACCAGCCCTCTGCTCATGCTGCCTGGCCCCAAGCTGCTTGTTGAAGGGGTTGAGGTGGGCCTGCCGGAACCGGGCCAACTTCTCATCATATTCCATAGCATCCCACCTGCAGGGCAGGGCAGGGCAAGGGGGGGCAGAGGTGAGCAGACAGCATCCAGCTCACCCGTCCCGCCCCTCTCTGCATTTCGGGGGTTTCGGAGGGATGCCTGGTCTCATTCATTCTCCATGGGGGTCCGGCTGGAGGCCCACACACCACAGCCTCCACCCTTGGCTAGTCCCCAACCAGCTCAGCCCCTCACCCAGGCCTCCTGGTGGTCCCCTCAGGAGTGATGACACCCAACACACTCCCAACACTCACAGGCAGGGACAGGAGGACTTGACCTATCCCAGGGTGCCCTGCAGGACAGCCTCCCAGCACAGGGTCCGCGGGTCCCAGGTTCCTCATTTAGTTCTAGTCCAGCCCCGCCCCACTGCCCACTCAGAGGGCTCACTGCCGCCATGACACCCACACACCCACCAGGACTCAGTTCCTCACTTCTGGCCCACAAACAGGGACTCCTTCCCCATCAGACCACCCCAAATCACAGCCCAACCACAACTCAGCGATGACCGCCAGAGTGCGGTCCTGGAAACCCTGGAGCCAATGCTGGGCCCAGGCCACCTCTGCCACCTGCACAAGGCCTGGGGCAGGGCCCTTCCCGTGGCCTGGGCTCCCGAGGACACTCCAGTGGCCTTCGTCAGTGACCTCATACCTTGGGATCCCAGGAAAGAGGCAGGAAGTGCCTACGTCACTGCCTGCACTGCTTCCCCTCCTGAGGGCTCAGCAGACTGCACACAGGGCGGCTGCTGGCTCCCACAGAGGCAGGGGCTGTGGCTGGGGGCAGGTTACATCCCGGTCCCCACACCTAACTGGCTGGGCCACATTCCTTAGCCTCCAGGGAGAAATGGATCTATAGGAAGTAGGGTGTTTAAAAAAGAAAGGATTTGTACTAAGTGCCTGGGTGTGGGTTATGCTTTCTCTACATGTTTACAGTCAGAGGTAATTCCTAACTATAAAAGACAATCTGCCCTGGCCTGTTTGGCTCAGTGGATAGAGCGTCGGCCTGAAGACTGTAGGATCCCGGGTTCAAGTCCAGTCAGGGCACATGCCCAGGCTGCGGGCTCAATCCCCAGCAGGGGGTGTGCAGGAGGCAGCTGATCAATGATTCCTTCTAATCACTGATGTTTCTATCTCTCTCTCCCTCTCAATTCCTCTTTGAAATCAATTAATATATATATATATATATATATATGTTTTTAAAAAAGACAATCCCATGATTCTTACCTGCCCTCCCCCAAGAAAGAGAACTGAGCACAGAGGAACAGCCCTACCCAGGGCCGCCCCCACCCTGCCCACTGCACTGTCAGGAACCCCACCACCCCTGGGACCTGTTCTCCTGTCTGACCTCTGGTGGAAGGTGGGCTGGCAGTTCCGGTCGGTCGGGCAGAGCCTAGCACCACGGACCGTCCGCCCCCAGGTCAGGACAGGGGAGACCCAGGCGCATGGGCTCAAGCCCTCTCTTATTACCTGACGGCTTTAAGCAGCTCACACAGGGTGTTTAGACCCTGATGCCCAGTGACCCCCCCCCCCCACCCCATGGCAGGTGCCAGTGTCCTGGGAAGCACCCTAACCCTCCTCCTTGGTGACAGTCTCCGCTGGACCAGACTCCATTCAGGCTCCTGGACCTCTCCCAGCCCGTCTGTGCCTTCCTGGTGAAATCGGTTTTAGCAAATATCCTGCTAAGTTAGTCAGTCCTTTTGGCAAGAGTCCCTCCCTCACCCTGACTGGGTTCCTCGTTCCTCTCCCGCCCCGGCCCCCGCCTCAGCTCTCAGAGATGTTAGGTCTGTTTAACCAGAACCCCCTGCACACTTAACGTTACCGCTTAGCAGTTTTTCATCCACTGACCCCATCCTGCCCTTGGCTATAAATCCAGTGGCCAATGCTGTATTCAGAGTTCATTCCATAGAGGTTTCTATTCCCTATTGCCATCCTCCTGAATAAAATATGTTTTTACTGCTTTAGCAACAGTACAGGTCTGGTTTTATGTTGACAGTGAGGAACCCTAGTGTGTTTTTAAAATTTTTTTATTTCTACTGATTTCAGAGAGGAAGGGAGAGAAACATCAATGATGAAAGAGAATCATTGATCAGCTGCCTCCTGCACACCCCACACTGGGGATCGAGCCCGCAACCCAGGCATGTGCTCTGACCGGAATCAAACCTGGGACCCTTCAGTCTACAGGCTGACGCTCTATCCACTGAGCCACACTGACTAGAGTGGAAACCCTGGTTTTCATCTTATCACATGATTTCCCAGCAGCTAGATGTTGTCATGTGACCATGTTCTGACCAATAGGACATAAACAGAAAGCTCTCCTGAGACTTCTGGGAATTGTTCTTAAAAGGAGGGGTGCCCCTCTCCATCTCCTCCTGCCTCTTGCTGTCTGGGATGCAGATGTGAGGGGTGGAGCTGGAACAGCCACTTGGGTTGTGACATAAGAACCCTGTGTTGCTCTCCCTGGGTCTTGCTTAAAATGAGAAAGAAAGAAACCTGTTTCAAGCACTGCTATTGGGAGGGGGAGTTCTGTCTTTTGTGGCCAGAACAGATCCTAACCTATCACCCCAGCATCCTCCTGGAAATCACACAAATTGGCCTTCTTCAGATCCCAGCTCTGCGAGCGCCTCACTGTGTCCTTGGGCAAATGCCTAAACCTTCTGTGGACGAAAGGGGCCACACGCTGACCTGAGAAGCTCAGGGGAGGCCTGCATGGCAGTCTTGCAAACTCAGAGACCTAAAGTAACCACAAAGGAAGGTCTGAAATTAAACTTTAACTAAAAGCAGCGATGGTGGGCAGTTACGTCCTGGGCCAGTATCTTCACTGACAAGGTCGACCTTTACCTTAACTGAGCCTATCTGTCTTTTTGCATCTATGATAACACGCCCTTGAAATGTCTGGGTAACTTGTAACCTCCCTTTATCTGGAGCCCCTGGGGCACAACCAGGTGTGCTGGGCCCCAGGACAGAGACCACAAATTCCTTCATCATCATGTTAATTGTTCCTGCACCCACCTAAGCATGTGTCCATCATTTTACTTTTTATCCAATCCCAGGGGTTTCCCTGCTTTGCTTTATCCCTCCTCCTTAATCTGTCACCAATGAATTTCATGTAACCCACCTATGTTCCTCCTTTGATTGGAATGTATAAATACAAATGTAACCCGCCATTCTCCGGAGCACTATCTCAATTCGTTGAGGTTCTGCTTCCCGGCATATGTCGACAGTTTGGCTCCAATAAACTCACAAAAATTCTTTACAGGCTTCAATGGTTTTTTTATGTTAACACTTCCTTTGCTTCCAAGTTCTCATGTTTTAAATGGGGATAATAATGGTGCCAACTGTATGGTGTTATTGTTACGATTACATCAGTTAAATCCAGTTCTGAGCACCCTGGTCAGCACTTAGTAAGCATCCCGTAGATACTGGGTAGAACTCATGACGGGCACTACTATTATCGAGAAGCAGACAGACCTGACTGACACCCTGCCTCTCCCAGTGAGGAGCTCTGTGACCCCATTTTCTTGTCATAAACAAATAAGGGAGCATGCCTACCTCCCGGGGTGGGTGGGAGGACTGAGTACTTGTACACGGCGGTAAAGTACTGTCCAGAGTTGCTGCCATCACGTGCCGACAGCCCGCCCGGGGATCTCTGCCTGGAAACCTCACGGCATTTAAAATACGGCCAGAGGAGCCCTGGCCATGGGTCAGGGCACGTGCCGGGAGGCAGCAGATCAATGTTTTTCTCTCTCTCTACCGCTCCCTTCCTCTCTCTCTAAAAACAACAACAACAAAAACATATGTAAAAATCTATGGCCAGAGGAGCCAGAGGCAGGAACTCAGCTCTGCCCAGCAGCTCTCACCGGCTGCCAGCTCCCCTGCAAAAAGCTCTCTCACTCACCTCCGCGGGCGGTGCCAGCCCCAGGCCTGGCACAGAGGCCTGGATAAATACATGAGCGGAGTGACCTCACCTCTCTGGGCCTCCATTTCCCTCCTGACAGGTTGGAGAATCATGTTTTCCTCTGGGCGGCCAGGGGTGGACAGATGATGTTCCCACACGGGCCCAGGCACACCAGCTACCCCCACTGCCCACCAGGGTCACCCACAGAGTCCAGGCCTCCCAGAGGAACAGTCCGGGAGGCAGAGACTGGGAAGAATGAAGAAAACCGGCCACCCAGAGCCTGCCCCTCCGGAGAGCGCCCCTCCTGTGGGGGCAGAGGGCTCCCTGACCAGCAGTGAAAGGAAACCCGAGGGAGACAGCCCAGGGCTCCGGGTGCTGGGGGGCCCTACGCTGAGACTCAGACGCCCTCACCGGGACTGGACATGTCCTGCCTGTGGCTGGAACACCAGGCCCTCATCACCGGAGCGCCCCCCGGGCCCCCCAGGTCCCCAGCATTCCACCCGGAGAGGCAGGCTCCCCATCCATCCCCTCTGCTCACACCTGGAAGGTGTGCCAGGAGCAGCAGGGAGCAGAGCAGGTCACTGTCCCTTTAAGGACTGTTTGTCCCTGAAGCGCGGTGGGGCGGCCACCCCCCAGTGGTACCTCCTCCACTTTCCCTCCAAACAACAGGCATCCGCTCGGACCGCACTGCCACCGCCCACCCATCTGACAGGTGGGGAACAGGCTCGGAGTGGCCCGGCCTCCGCGGAGGGTGGCACCGCCGTGCGGGTCCCTGGGCCTTACGGGTCCCGCGGACCGCGAGTGCTGACAGCCGGAAGCAGTGACAGTGGGGGGGGGGCACCCCCGTCTGGAGGGCTGAACCCCGGGTGAGGGCAGCCGAGCACCCACACGCCCCGCGCCGGGTGAGGACCGGAAGGCAGGCGTCCCGACGCGGCGGGTCTGAACCCTCCCGGGCACCCCGATCCCGCACCCCTGCGCCCTCGGTGACCGCGTGGGAAAGGGCGGCCCCCGCTCCGAGCGCGGCAGGCCGAGTGGCCCCCGGGAGGGCCGGGAGCCCCGGGTCCCTCCACCACCCGCACCCCCCGCCTCCCGGGCCCTCCCGGGCTCCCCCTCCGCCGCTCACCTGACCGCCGCCGCCCCGGCTACATGGTGTCCCGCCCGCCGCCCTCCGCGCTGCACTGCATCCGGCGCGCCCGCTGCTGCCGCCTGCGGCCCGGAGGCTCACGGCACGCGCGCCCGCCTCGCCGCGTCCCCGGGAAGTGGTGACACTTGATCTCGCCGGTTGGCGATGGTGTGGCCAGGCGAGGGCGGGAGGGGCTGCTAAGTCTAAGCCACAACACTTTTGAAAAAACTGGTGGTTTTTCTTTTTCTTAAACCCCAGGGGCTGAGAGGGAAAAAGAAGGAATAGGGATGAGGGGCAAGCAGCTCCCTGCGCGCAGGTCCCCCTGGTCCACCTGCCGACCCGACCCTACGTGGTGTTCCGGGCCGCCGACCTACCCGTTTACAGAGGAGGAAGCTGGGGCTCGGGAGGATGGAGGTGATGGTGCCAGTGTTCCTGCCCCAGGTTGGTTCTCTCCGTCACCCTCATCGCTGTCTTACACATTTTCACTCTCATTGTCTGTCTCTGCCCGCTCACCCCCAGCACCGGCACCACCAGAAACCAAGGGCTGTGGGCAGGGCTTTGTCTGCTTTCTTCACTGCTTCCGGGCCGACAGCAGTGAGCACGGGGGCACTGGGTTACATGGACGAGGAAGAGGAGTCCGGGGAGGCTGGCCTGCGGGGAATGTCTCTCCTGGCGCGTGGCCACTGCGCAGACGCGTGTTAGCACCGGTTGTCTGGAGATCCAGACGGGAAAGTGCAAGTGCAAAGGCCCGAGGAAGCGAAAGAGCCTCTGTGCCTGTGAAACAGAAAGCAGGTCAGTGCGGCCGCAGGGGAAGTGGGAGGACTGAGATGGGGGAGGTGGGGGCCATTTGTACACACGGCTTTGATTTGTGCTGAGATAGGAGGCATTGAACGTCTCCTTTTTCTTAGCAGCTTATTGAAGTATCGTGTGCATACAATAAACTGCACACGTGTAAGTGCTCCGTCTGAAAGCTTTGCCATGCGCAGGCACCTGAGAAACTATCGCCATAAATAACTTAGTAAACCTGCCTTGGCCAGGTGCCTCCGTTGGTTAGAGCATCGTCCCATCCACCAAAAGGTGGTGGGTTCTATCCCCGGTCAGGGACTTGTTCTTTGCAACTGGGAAAGCTTCCTAGAGGGGAAGGGACCTGGCCACACGCTGTGGCCCTGCTGCTGGCAGCGGTGCCTTTGGGCCGTTTCGCCTGTCTGCAGCGAAAGCTGCACTGGATCTGTAAGCATCTGCCTGTCAGGGTTGTGGCGGAGTGAAGAGCTCACCACCATGGGTGCTGCCAGGAGCCCCCAGTCTAGCATTATTGGAGTTAGCAACTCAGAAACCATTGCTTAGATGAACGTGCACAGGTGGAGTGTTGTTTATCTGAAATTCCAGTGCCGCTGGGCATCCTGCATTTGTCTGGCAGGCCCACCCGGGCGCGAGGTCATCTCCTAGCTCCCAAGCAGCCCCTGTACCAGGCAGAGGGTACAGGGAGGGTTGAGGCTGGAGTGTGCCCAGGTAGGAAGCCCTGGCCCTTCACCTGGACGGCAATGGGCCGGTGGACCTGGGCAAAACAGCCAATGAGGCGGCTGACCCGAAACACCTGCAAGAGGGTCGCCCACACTGGGTGGTGTCGGGCCTTCTAGGAGGTTCTGAGACAAAGCAGCCGCTGAGCTGGCTCTCCTGCTCCTCCTGCCCATGTGCCCCTGAAAAACTCTCCTCATTAATAATAATAACAGCCAAGACCGGTTTGGCTCAGTGGATAGAGCGTCGGCCTGCGGACTGAAGGGTCCCAGGTTCGATTCCGGTCAAGGGCATGTACCTGGGTTGCGGGCACATCCCCAGTGGGAGATGTGCAGGAGGCAGCTGGTCGATGTTTCTCTCTCATCGATGTTTCTAACTCTCTATCTCTCTCCCTTCCTCGCTGTAAAAAAATCAATAAAATATATTTAAAAAAAAAAAAAAATAATAATAATAATAATAATAACAGACACAGTCCAGCCAGCATGGCTCAGTGACTGAGCGTCGATCTAGGAGCCAGGAGGTCAGGGTTCCATTCCCGGTCAGGGCACAGGCCCGGGTTGCGGGCTCCATCCCCAGTGGGGGGCGTGCAGGAGGCAGCCGATCAGTGATTCTCTCTCATCATTGAAGTTTCTATCTCCCTCTCCCTTCCTCTCTGAAATCAATAAAAATATATTTTAAATAATAACAATAATAATAACAGATACATAGAGGAGCTGCCACTCGCGACCCTTATCATGGGCCACCTGCTGCCCTCACCACTTTCCGTGTGTGCTTCAGAGCCAGCTCCTCAAAGGCAGGGCGGCCGAAGGAGGTGGGACTGAGTGATGTGAGCAGGTGAGGTTCTGTGGGCACAGGTGCTCGGGGGGGACGTGTGCTTTGGGGCATTTAAAGCAAAGTCGAGCGGTGCACAGCCCTGGGCCGAACACCTGGCCCTGCCACTTGCAGCTGTAAACGCCCCCCCCTCCTCTGAGCTCCATTTATTCGCAGCAAAAGGGGGATGATAATGCCAAGGTTCCGTGAAAGGAGGCCCCTAAAGCCGTGGCCTGGGCCCAGCGTGAGCTCCTGTGGTTGGTAGGAGCTGGGAAGACCTAGGTCCGCTCTGAGCAGGTGTCTCAACTCCTTTGAGGTCACAGAACCCTTTGAGAACCTGAGCTGTGGAGGCCCCAACTTTGTGGAGGCTGGCGGCTCTGAGAAGCCCCCCTGGCTGTGGGGGAGCCCTGCTGCTGCCCAGTTCCCATCATCATGCGGTGGTGAGAACCCAGCACAGGGCTCAAGACCACCCCCACCTCCCTGCAGCCTCATGTGGGTGCTGAGCAGACGGGAGAGTCTCAGAGCCGCCCGGCACAGTGCAGGCGTCTCCCAGCGTCTCCGTGGCTCCGGCCACAGCCTTGGCCCTTTCCGGGCTTCAGGGTCCTTGTCTGGATCAGGGACCTCAGTCCCGCTGGCTCCCTCCTTCCACACAGATCCCCACTCAGAACAGCTGCTCTCCTGCCGGGAGGGAGCCGGGTTTGGTGACACCCGGGGTTGAGGGAGGAGGTACCGGGGCCCAGTGCAGCTCTGCACACCATCAGCGTGGGCCCGGGCCCTCAGCACCTGGTGGGCTTCCGCTTCTTTTCCTGTGGAAGGCTGTGGGAGCCAAGTTCCACCTTTCAGGCGCCCTGCAGCCACAGGAAATGACCACTAGGGGGCAGAGGGGCCAACATCACTGCCTGTCAGCCTGCTGGGTGCTGTGGCCACCACCAGCCCCTAACCCCCCACCCCTCACCCTCACATCCCTCCTGTCCCCCGCCCAGCATGCCTTTTCCCAGGGGGTGCTGGAGTCCTCCCTTCCGACCTCTCCCTTGGATCTTGGCCATCCTGCCTCTGACACACAGCGCACAGGTGAGCCAGAGGGAAGCTCTGGAATGGGCGTCACCTGTAGGACTAGGGATTGTTTCCAAGTCATGGGAGAGCCTGACTGGGGCTCTGAGATGACGCTTCATCCAAACAAGGCCCATTTCCCCACCGTCGCTTCCAGGAGCCCCTTGGGGCTGTGCCTCGAGACACCCGCAGGCTCCAAGCAAAGGCCTGTCCCAGCCACCAGCCTGGGAGACAGAGGGCTCCTGCCCTGCCCCAGGTTCCATCTGTCCCTCCTCAACCCTCGGGCCCAACTCTCTAGAATAAAAAGAAATCTCCAGCACCAGGGAGGGGAATCTGACAGCAATAAATTTATTAAGTATCCCCCCCAAATATGAACACAAACAAGTTAAAAAAAACACACATGAGACTTCAGACCCAGAGCTGACAAAGCAGAGACAAATGAAACACAAAAACGGGAGGAACCTATGGAGGGAAGACAGAACTGAGTGCTGCAGATACGAAGGACAGACACTCGGGGGCCTAGGGTGATGTGCTGTGGGGCGAGGCTGGGGCGGCGACAGCGACTGCGTGGCTCTGGGGACAGCCCTCTTGGCCCTGGTCCCCGGCTGCCTCACTTGGGGCCCTGGGCCTCCGACTCCTCCTCATCGTCTTCATACATCTCCCCCTCCTCCTCGGCCGTGGCATCCTGGTACTGCTGGTACTCGGACACCAGGTCGTTCATGTTGCTCTCGGCCTCGGTGAACTCCATCTCGTCCATGCCCTCGCCCGTGTACCAGTGCAGGAAGGCCTTGCGCCGGAACATGGCCGTGAACTGCTCGGAGATGCGCTTGAACAGCTCCTGGATGGCCGTGCTGTTGCCGATGAAGGTGGAGGACATCTTGAGCCCCCGGGGCGGAATGTCGCACACGGCCACCTTCACGTTGTTGGGGATCCACTCCACGAAGTAGCTGCTGTTCTTGCTCTGAATGGCCAGCATCTGCTCATCCACCTCCTTCATGGACATGCGGCCGCGGAAGATAGCGGCCACCGTCAGGTAGCGGCCGTGGCGGGGGTCGCAGGCGGCCATCATGTTCTTGGCGTCGAACATCTGCTGGGTGAGCTCAGGCACCGTCAGGGCACGGTACTGCTGGCTGCCCCGGGCGGTGAGGGGGGCGAAGCCGGGCATGAAGAAGTGCAGGCGGGGGAAGGGCACCATGTTCACCGCCAGCTTGCGCAGGTCAGCGTTCAGCTGGCCGGGGAAGCGGAGGGAGGTGGTGACCCCGCTCATGGTGGCCGACACCAGGTGGTTGAGGTCCCCGTAGGTGGGCGTGGCCAGCTTGAGGGTGCGGAAGCAGATGTCGTAGAGGGCCTCGTTGTCGATGCAGTAGGTCTCGTCCGTGTTCTCCACCAGCTGGTGGATGGACAGCGTGGCGTTGTAGGGCTCCACCACCGTGTCCGACACCTTGGGCGAGGGCACCACGCTGAAGGTGTTCATGATGCGGTCGGGGTACTCCTCCCGCACCTTGCTGATGAGCAGCGTGCCCATCCCAGACCCCGTGCCCCCGCCCAGCGAGTGGGTCAGCTGGAAGCCCTGCAGGCAGTCGCAGTTCTCGCACTCCTTCCGCACCACGTCCAGGACGGAGTCCACCAGCTCGGCGCCCTCCGTGTAGTGGCCCTTGGCCCAGTTGTTGCCGGCGCCACTCTGACCTGGGGGAGTCAGAAGGTGGCACGACAGGGTCAGGCCTCCAGTGCCTGAGCGTCCCAACCCAAAGGGCAACTGTGGCAGCCCTGTGCCTGCTTTCCCTCTACAAAGCGGGGGCCCACCCCTCCTCTCCCCGTGGCTCTCCACACCAGCTGTGCTGTGTGTCGGGGTCCCTGCTGCCCAGCACCATGTGAAGGGCTCTGGTCAGAAACTGAGAACCTGGAGATGCAGCCGCTCTGTCTCGCTTGGGGGTCCTGGGTGAACCCATCAGCCCCTCCCTCCAGCCCACCCACCCTCCTGGGCCGTGCGGGAAGCGTCAACTACAACCCCAGAGTCCCTTGCAGCTCCGGGTCTGGATTGGACTGGTGCCGGTCGGTTGGGGTGCTAAGCTCTGGAAGGCAGAAGTGAGGGAGGCCCTGCCACCAGAGTTGAGGGCACAGAATCACCCCACCTCTGGGGCCACCAGTCCTTCAGGGTCCTGTCCGCGTGGTTCTGTGTTGCACGAGCTCTAGTTGAAGTGCACAGTGGCTTCTATTCCCTGCACAGAGCCCTCTCTCTGGGTCTCCAGTGCCAGCTGCAGAGTGGGGGTCGGCTCTGCCTGTGAGTGTGTGGAAGGGGAGGCTGTGCCCTTTCGTTCCCGTTGACCTGGGTTTGCGGTGAAGGGTCTGCCTGACGGGAAACTTACCGAAGATGAAGTTGTCAGGCCTGAAGAGGTGCCCGAAGGCCCCAGACCGGACGCTGTCCATGGTTCCGGGCTCCAGGTCCACGAGGATGGCCCGAGGCACATATTTGTGAGCTGAGGGGAGAGGGGATGATGGGCATCATCGAGGCTCAGGGCTCCTCCTTCCTCTAAATCCTGCCCCCCCCCTTAGACTCTGGGTCAGAGGGCTGGAACCAAGTGTGATATGGGGACTGACGCTGGACGGCCCAGACCAAATTCCTCCAGTTCGACACGGACATCATCCCACACCAGGTGCTAAGCATCCCCTGCCTGAGTCCTCCAGGAGACCCCTGCTCTGGACGCTCAGGAGGACTCTGAGGGGACCTTCAGGTCCTGCCCAACCTGTCTGCCCCCCTGGACTGTGCACATGTCTGTGGCCGAGGACATGTTTGAATCTCACTGTGGTGAGTCCCAGGTTCCACCTAACCTGCCAGCCCAGCAATGGGAGGGCAGGCCCAGGGGGCCCCCCGGGAGGGTGGGGTGCTCACAGGAGGCCTCGTTGTAGTAGACGCTGATGCGCTCCAACTGCAGGTCCGAGTCCCCCACGTAGTTGCCACTGGGGTCTATTCCGTGCTCATCGCTGATGACCTCCCAGAACTGCAGGGGAAATGGGGTCATCAGGGGCCATGGCAGGCTTGGCCTCAAAGCCTGCAATAGCCCCTGGGAGACTCTGAGAGCCCGAAGCTCCGTTGTCTGTCAGGAAAGCATAAAAAATGTCTCGTCCACCATCTGCACGTCCACGGTGGCCAGAGCCCTCAGAGGGGTTCGAGACTCAGCTGACACAGACCAGCTCTGCACCTGCTGACCAGAGTTAGTAATAAGCACCCCCTTTGGGTGGTATTATTCCATTTTCAGATGAGGAGACTGAGGCACAGAAAGGGGACAGAGTCCAAGATGCTTATGCCCTTAGGGCAGAAGATGTCCAGCGACAGGGCCCAGCAGTGTCCGGAACACCGTCAGCCTTAGCCACAGGAAACACAGGGCCCCTGTGGGGAGTGACGTGCCCAGGGTCGCCCAGCCTGTCCACCCACCGCTGGCACAGCCCTGTTCCCAGGGCTTACACTCCCCCTTGGGCAGGAACCCACAGTGCCTCTCACACTCTGCTCCCCCGACTGCAGCAGGCAGGGGAGCATCCCAGGACCCGACTCAGAGCTGGACCGCCTTCTCCCAGCCATGTGACCTTGGGCAGGTCCTGAAGATGCTCTGTGCCTCAGTGTCCACATCTGTTTAGTGGGTCTGATGATGAAAACAGGTCACTGTGAGAGTGGAGTTTCTGTGGGAGCAGGTGACGGTGTGTGGTGAGGCCTGAGTGCTGCGTGGAATTATGAGCACATGTGTCTGCACAGAGCTCTGCCCTCCCCTGGGGGCACTTCCAGTTGGCCCTGCAGGCAGGAGGTCATATGCTACGGCCGTTGGTCCAGTGCCCCTCCCTTTTGCTCCTCAGGTTCCTTTCAGAAGCTGAATGGGTGTGAAGTCATCAAGAAACAACAGGCCCCTCCATAGGAGTCACGTGCAGTGAAAAGCCTGTCCAGTTAGAAAATCAATTACAAATCAGTTGGCATGTGCTTACTAGTATCTATATTTAGATGCCTCGGACAGACGCACAGACACGGTGCCAAGGCCTGTGTTCCTGGGTTGGGGGAGAGACCTCTGATCGCAGCATGCCCTTTGGTTCTTTGGGAGTTCTTTGTCACGTGCACATGTTAACTTCACACACACACACACAAATAATAATAATGATTAAATTGTTTAAAAACCGGGTGAGTAGCCCTAGCCAGTGTTGCTCCGTGGATAGAGCGTTGGCCTGCCAACTGAAGAATCTCAGGTTCAATTCTGGTCAAAGGCACATGCCCGGGTTGGGAGCTCAATCACCAATGGGGGCATGCAGGAGGCAGCCGATCAATAATTCTTTCTCTCAACATTGATGTCTCTCTCTCTCTCTCTCTCTCTCCCTCTCCCTCTCCCTTCTTCTCTGAAATCAATAAAAATATATTTAAAAAAAACTAAAAAGTATGAAGAGTCCTTATTGTAAAATTTACAAAAGCATCTTGGCAATTCAGAGCGACTGTTATCAGAGGGGACCCCTTCCCCCTGTTGTCTACTTTTGTCACTGACAAGTTCTCTTCTTTTTACTTTGTGTGTGTGTTAATTTTGTAATTACCAATAGGCTGAGCCCAGGGCCCTGGTCCCCACAGCCCTGAGACACCCCAAACCTTTGGCCTCAGGGATACTTGCAGCTCCTGTAGAGGAGGGATGATTTCAAGTGGGCAAATGGGGGGCCCAGTCACCAGGCCACCAACATATTGATGGTCTCCAGGAGGGAGTGGAGCAGAGGGGGGTGGGTCCCAGGTCCAGCTAGTGAGACCTCGGCTTTCTCAGCTGTGAAGCAAATAGTACCCACACCCAGGGGTTAGCACAAGGCCCAACACAGAAAAGCATTCAGCAAACGCTGGCTTTGATGAGCTAAAAATGTCTTAGGTGCTATTTAAATTGGTGAAACCATATGCATGGATGACTTAAATAAAAAGAAAACATAGTTTTGAAATATCCATATGCTTTGGAATACTGTGGCCCAGTAAAAGGCTGTCACTGGTAAGAGATCACCAAAACATATCCTTGGGCCCTAGACGGTTTTGCTCAGTGGACAGAGTATCGGCCTGCAGACCAAAGGGCGTGTCTCTCTCACATCGATGTTTCTCTCTGTCTTTCCCTCTCTCTTCCACTCTCTCTAAAAATCAATGGGGAAATATCCTCAGGTGAGGATTAACAAGAAAAGACATATCCTTGGGGGAAAGGCACACTCAGAAGTAACAGAGTGAAAAAGGAAATCTCAGGACAGACACCACACTTTCCACAAAGATCAGGACCTGGAGCAATGACAACTCCCTGGAGGGGGACCCGGAGGGGTGCGGAGGCTAAACGGGCACAGCCTTACCTGCAATGTTTCCATTTGTTAAGGGGGAATATATTAATAACTGCGTTTGTGATTAAAACTAAGAGAGATTATAATTTAAAATATTAAATAGATCTAATTAGATTATGTAACATTTAATAAATAATAAAGTACAATTTTTACATTAAATAAGAAATAATGATGATCACTACAGGCCAGAAAACGGCCAGGTGGCCGCAGACCCCAGGGTCCAGGCCAGGCTCCCATTTCAGACTCGTTTTTGCCTGGAGTCTGGGCGGGTCAGCCCTGGGCCCGCGGCGCTGTCCGAGGTGCTGATCCTTTGCGCGCCGCTGAGGGGCTGGAGGAGGCGGGCAGCATGGGGACGGGGCGGGGGGCGGCGGGGACTGGCCGATTCACGGGCTTTAAGCCCCTCCAAGACCCCAAGCCTCCCTCCCCCCCCGCCCACCCCGCCCAACTGTAACCTATCAAGGAGGCGCAGGGAAGGGGGCGGGACAAGGAAACGGGAAACCCCTCCTTTGGTTGGTTGTTGGGGCCCCACCCCTCCGCGGCCCCGCCCAGCGGCCGGCGGAGAGAAGGGCCCAGACAAAGGCTCCAGGGCGGCCCTGCCTCCGGAGGGGCGGAGAGAAGGGTCTCTGGCTTCTCGCCCGCGTTGTGGGGGGCCGGGTACCCCGAACATCCTGGTGTAATAAATGCAAACTCCTGCCTCGTTCCGGGAGAGCGGCTTCCTCATCCTTGGGGAAGAGCCACACCCTGTCACCGCCCCCTGGAGGGGATTCGAGTAAAACTGACACAGAACCCAGCATGCAGTGGTCCCAGTCAGGAGTGATGATGCCCCATCACTACGCTCAGGGGAGGCAGAGCCCCTAGTCCCAGATCGCCCCGAATTCCCTCCACCCCCCCCCCCCCCCCGAGCCAGCAGCTTGATCCAGACTCCACTCAGGACTGCAGGCAGGAAAGGAGTCCCCCAGGCCACCCCAGTCAGCAGCTGCCGGTGGTGGGCAGATGGGGCGACCTGGGGGAAGTGGGGACGGGGGGAGCAGGGGGGCCTGGAGGGAGTGGGGGGACCTGGGGGAAGTGGGGGGACCTGGGGGAAGTGGGGGACGGGGAGCAGGGGCTCTGAGCACTTTCTCCAGGGTTGGTCTCTGGAGACTTTCTAGGCAGGGAGGCGGCAGACCGAAAAGGAAGTAACAATTCCTCTCCCGCAAATGCACTTCTCTTGTTTGATGTGTTTAAAATGATCAGATATTAAATTTTAAAACTAACATAAATTTAAAAATCATGCGAAAGGAATGAAGTCATGAGCAAACGCTGTCTGCAGAGGACACTGTCGCCAGCAGCCGGCAGGTGCACCCCACCTTCCCCAGAGAGGAGGCCGTCCTGGCTGTGGAGGGCGGGGCATGGACCCCCTCCCCCACCCCCGTGACCCCTGACCCCCTGAGGAGCAGATGTTCAGAGCAGGCCTGGACCTTGTGACTGCATGAAGGAGCCCCCGCCCCTCCCACCCGGTCCGGCAGCTGTCAAGACGGCCCCTGGAGCTCAGATTTGATTGGAGGCCACCATCCCCCCGGCCTCTCCTCCCCCAGCCCCGCCCCGGGCAGCACAGCTGTCTCCTCCGTGATTGGAGTCTCGGATTCCGCCTCCGGGACCCCATCCCATGGCCTCCACCCTAGAGCCCAAGTTGCAATTTACATGTCAACCACGTGGGTGCCCAGCCCTGTAGAAATTAGCTTTTTGTTCTCGCCGTTTCCATGGCAACAGCCTCCAGAGGAAGCTTTTCCTGGCCCCCTTTCCCTCCAAGACCTGCCTCCAACCCCCGCCTCCTTGGGGAATCCGCTCGAGGACTTCCCCCGCTGGGGCCCTGGCCGTGGTCCTGACTAAGCCACGCTCCTCCCGCTCGTGGTCCCGGGACCGGGGCGGGCATCGGGCTGCGCTCGCCGCCTGGGCCCCGCCCTGGGCCCCGCAGGGACTGAGCCGGGGGCGGCGCGGCTGGGTCTCGCCCAGGCGGGGTGACCTTGGGCCCGGGACGGCCTCCCGGACTCGGGGACCTGACATCGCCTCCTGGGTGCGGCCATCCTCCTCCCGCCTCAGTCCCCACATCTGAGAGGTGGGCTCACAATGGACGGGCCGGGCCGGGCGGGGCCGCGCGGAGCTCCCCACGCCCGGAGGCCGGCTTTGTTCCCACGTCCAACCCCCAGACGCGGCGGTGCCATCCCTCGGGGGTCGCCCCGGTGGGCTGCGCTGAGGGAGGGGCTGGTCCTGGACCAAGGTCACCTCGAGTCGGGGCCCAACCCTCACCCAACAAAGAACAGGGTGGGGCCGGGCAGCCGAGGGTGATCGCAGCCAGATCGGGGGCACCCGGCGGCTCCAGCTGCTCGGAGGACCTCCCGTTCCGGGGGCGGGGGCGTCAGGACCTGGAAGGTGAGCCTCCCTCGTACCAGCCCACCCGCCCGTCCAGCCCGGGCTGAGCTGCGACCCCCGTGAGGGCCACGCCCCGCCAGCCCGCTGCCTCCGCGGGGCCGGGGTGGAGGGCGCGAGGTGGCGATGGCGCTGCGCTCAGCGAGGCCCTGGTGCCGCGGGGGTCGGGAGCGCTCGGGGGCGTCAGGGCGGCCCGGCACTTTGTTCTCGGTTTTCAGGGGCGACTGCGGCTAGAGGTACGCGGTGCTCCCCGCTTCCCTCCCAGGGGCTGGCTCGGACCGGGACGCGGCAGACGCGCGGGGCGCGGGGCGCGGGGCGGCGCGGCCTCACCTTGGCCCCGATCTGGTTGCCGCACTGGCCGGCCTGGATGTGCACGATCTCCCTCATGGCGGCGGCGGCGGCGACTGCGGGAAGCTGACGGGCCGGGCGGCTCGCCCGCCGCTCTTATAGGCCGGGCCCCGCCCGCCGCGCCCTCGGCGTCAGCGCGCGGCCAATGGGGGCGCCGCCGCCGCTGCGGCACGGCCGCCGCCGCATCTGCACCGTCTCCGAGCGGCTGGCGCGGGGCTGGGGACCTGCTCACCCGAAAGGAGGGGCTGGCGGGCTCCGGGGAGGACAATGGAAGGCGCTGGGTCCTTGGACCCCGCCCCGGCTCCCCCTCCGATCCACCGGCTTTGCCAGGAGGGTCTCACCTCCCCACACCCGCTTAGGGACCGACCCCCTCTTCCCACCCCAATGGGTGAGGTGGACGCCTCCCCGCTCCTGTCTGTGCCCGAGGGGCCGACAAGGTACTCTGAGCTCTTCTGGACCCCGTAGGGGCTGGGATGGGGGGTGAGGGGGTGGGGGGCAGGTAAAGGCCCAACAGCCAGCGCAGGGCTGAGAAATCCGGAGTCAGAGTGGCTGTGGGTGCGGGAGGGCTGCGGCGGCTGTGGCTGTGGCTGTGAGTTTCGCTGGCCCCCTCTGCAGTGGGGGAGCCACCCCCTCCTCCCCTGCCGCTGCCGCAGATTACACACGGGCCTTGCTGTGTGCGTCCCCCCCTCCCCCGTCCCCTCGCAGGTAGCACTGCTCAGGGAATATTGTGCCGGGAACTGTCATGAGGACACACACCAGGCGAGGGGCCGACAGAGTGGGGGTGTGCAGTCCTTTCTTACTCCCTGATGTCACCTGTGGGTCTGGACCCTTGGTCCACGTGGGGCCAAGGCAGTGGGGGGAGGGGCGCGTGTAGGAGCTGTGTGTGCACCAGGTGCAGGTTCCTGCAGGGAAAACTGGGGAAGGGCCCACTGTCGGAAGAGCCGGGAGGGGACCCTCCCGTGAACACAGACACCACCACACAACACACACAGACCCACGGCTTCTTGTTCTCCGGGGCTCAGACACCACGTGAAGACGCCTTAGAACAGGTCCTTCTGATGTTTCAGGGACAAATCCTCCAGGAGGGCACCCAGTCGGCTGAGCGAGCTTGCGGGCACACCTGTGTCCGGAGTGTGTGCCAGGAGGGGCCTGGCGGGGTGTGGCCGTGTCCAGGCCCCTCTCTCCGCCCTCTCGAAGCTCCCCAGTTTGGCAAGCCTGGAAGTGGGTCTTTTGTTCTCAAGAGAAGCCCCTCCCCCACAGTGTCCATGAGGTGGCTTCCTGTGGTTGGCTTCTGGCCACTGGGGCTCCGCCCTGTCCCCATTCAGGGGGTCCTTGGTGAGCATTTGGCTCTTCCCTGGAGCCGGCTGTGCCTCCCTGTCTGAGCAGCAGAAGCTTTGCAGCATCCCGTAGGCCAGGACCCGTCACAGGCTGGCCTCCCTGTGGAATGGCATCAGACCAGGCTGGCTCCCCCGCCATCCCCAGAGGGCTCAAGGCTGACTCACCATCCTGTCCATCTTCCAGCAAAGGCTGGGCCTGCCGGGAACCAGTTCGCAGCACCAAGGCCAACAGTCGGGGCTGGAGCTGCCAGCACGGGTGAGGTGGGGACTGGTCAGGCGGCTGCAGACGCATCTAGAACTACCTGGGAGTTGGCTGATGCCATCACTTTCACCTCCACTGAGCCTGTACCAGGAATAGGGCTGACTGCATGCTCGGCGTCTGGAGGAACCAGTGGCTCCCCAGAAAGAGGCCCAGGGTTTTAGCACAGGGAGGACCCAAGGGCCCTCAACACCGTGTAGCAAGGGCCACCCCAGATACCAATCCCAGGGACACCGCTTGCAGCCACTGGACAGCCTCACCCCATTCTGGGCGGCCTTGCCTCAAATATCTGCCAGGGCTGGTAGTGCTGGAGGAACGAAAACCCCAGTCCTGACCCACCCTGCTCCTTGGACCCCCTGGGTTGACCCAGAGCAGGTGTCACAGTGGGTCTCGGAGGTCCTGCTTCTGCTGCAGCTGAGGGCAGCCTGGACCATTCAGCCTCCTCTCCTGCTTCTGCTGCAGCTGAGGGCAGCCTGGACCATTCAGCCTCCTCTCCATAGAGGTGCCCGGGGGCAGGACTCCGCCCTCCAGCTGCCTGAGGCCGGGTTCGCATTCATGGAGAAGGCAGACAGCATCAGAGCAGGTGCAACTGGGCTGGGGCTTCAGGCATGCTGGGTCCTTCGGGGGTTCTGGGATATTCTCCTCCCCCTTCATCACTCCCACCAGGCCCCTCCACGGCTCCTCCACCCTCAAGCTTCAAGCACCTTTGGAATGAGCCAGTGTAGATGGCAATGGAGCTGCTCCAAGCACACCATTTATTCCCAGACGCTTCCCGGCCCTGTGACCCTGGGTGCTGGTCACTGATTCGAACTAATGGCTGTGCCTCAGCCTGAGCAGGCAGTGGCAGGCACTATCTGAGGGGCATGTGTGGTACAAACAAATGGGCCGAGCCCCCAGCTCTCCAGCACCATGAGCCCGAGAAGAGATCAGCCCCATGCCCACTACGGCTCCTGCGGACACGTCTCTCTGCCGGGGACAGGACCTCACTCCTTCCCTGTGAGGCCGGGTCCTGCTCATTACAGTCCCTTCTCCTGAGGTCCTCATCGAGAGAGCGGCGCTCTGCCAGCCCGTGGACTTCTCCTCCCCATGGACGGGGGGCCAGTGGGTCTTCGCCTATCTCTGGGTGCAGGTGGACGTCTCCCCGAGTGGGCTGTGTCTGTCCAGGAGCCCAGGCCTGCCCTGTGCCCGTGGCCCCATCTCCCCAGCCTCCTGCATCCCCCACAACTCCTGGAGATTTTCTGCTGATGCCTCTCTGGCCCAGAGGGTCCGTGCGCCCACACCTTCGGAGATCATCTAGCCCGTCCTTTCTGGCAAGTGACTACCACCCCCTCTGCCCAGCACCTGGCCTGAGCCCTCGGGCACCGCCCTCACCAGGAGCACTGCAGCACCTCTTGGAGCGTCTTCCGGAGCTCTGGGCTTCGGAAGGCATAGATGAGCGGGTCCACGATGGTGTTGCAGATGACGAGGGCCAGGAAGAGGTTGAAGTTCCTGAAGATGCAGTGGCAGGTGGGGTGTTGAGGACAGAGGACGATGAGCAGGAGGTGCAGGAAGAAGGGGCCCCAGCAGAGGAAGAAGATGCCCAGCAGGGTGGTGAGAGTGGCAGCCCCTTTGAGACCGAAGCCCTGGGGGGCAGGGCGCTGCCTCTTATGCAGCCGGGCGATGCCGCGGGTGTGCTGGCACGCCTGCACCAGCATGCGGACGTACAGCACCGCCATGAGCGCCAGCAGGGCCACAAAGAAGCTGACCAGACAGAGCAGGACGGCTGTGTGGTCGTAGTAGGCGATGAAGAGGGTGCTGGACACGATGCTGGCCACCCAGATGCCCGCGATGGCCCGCCACACCCGGGGCAGCGTCACGATGCTGTGGTAGCGCAGCGCATAGAAGATGGAGATGTACCGGTCCACGGCGATGGCAGCCAGGAAGCAGAGGCTGGACACCATGGAGCCACAGATGAACACGTCCAGGACGTCATCCAGCTGCTGCACCGCGGTGGCCTGGGCCGCCAGCGCGCCCGCCTCCAGCAGCAGCACCACGGCTGTGCCCAGCACGTTGCTCACGCTCACCAGCAGGTCCGATACGGCCAGGCAGCAGATGAAGAAGTACATGGGCGAGTGCAGGTTGCGGTTCTTGGCGATGGCGGCCACCACCAGGACGTTCTCCACCAAGCTCACCAGCCCCAGGCTGAGGAAGAGCCCGTTGGGAATGGACACCTCCAGGCACCAGGTGCCCGTCTGGTTGGGGGCCAGCCCGAGGTGGGGGGTGGCTGGGGAGGTGGAGTTGAGGATGCCCAGCAGCCTCCTCTGGGGGCCCTGTGCCAGCATAGTCCCACCAGGAAGTAGGAAGGGGCCTCCTGCGACAGGCATCCGCTCAGCTCATGGTGTCCCCAGTGGGGCCCTATGCACCCCCGGGGCCCTCTCACACTCACCCTCTCCCTGGCTGGACGGATGCTAGCCCAGGTGCCCCCGCTTCTCGACCAACCTGGTCACTTCCCAGCCAGGACCCCAAGCTCCGCAGCACCAACCCTCTGTCCCTCGGCCCACTCCCCACCTCTCCCCTGGGGTGTGGTCGCCCAGGCCCTCACATTTCTATGCCTCCTGCCTCCCAGGCCAGGCAGGACTGCGGTCCAGGAAGAATGGAGCCTTTCTCTACATGCTTCACATCGTCCACTCAGCCCCTCCTCCTGAGGGCTGCCACATGACGGGCGTGTGCCCTGGGATTCATCAGAGAGCACCCTGGGCACCCCTGCTGCCACCAGGCAGCTTCCCAGGCCCCAACTCTGGGCACAGCCGACATTCCCCTTCCAGCTCACAGCCACTGCAGCGTCACCAATGTTCTGCCAGCCAGCGCCCAGTCAGGCCTCGGCTCCAGGCGCCTGTGTGGGGTGTCCTCTTGACCTGACCTGCCAGAGGCAAACCCTCCGCCAGGCCCGTGGCAAACACCACCTCCTGGAGGCCTCCGGTTCCTGAGGCCAGACCATGCTGCTCTGCCTGGAAGAGTCTTTGGCCTTTGGCTGTCCACCCCCACTCCGTTAGATGTTCACTGAGGGCAGCTTGTCCCCAGGGCCCCCAGTCCCTTTGCTGAGTGCTGCCCGAGGACAGCCTGGCCACATGGGCTGGAAGATACGCTGTGTCATGGGGGGGGGGGGGGGGGAGCCTCGGACAGAGCTGCCGGCAGCCCCATTGTTCTGGGGAAGGACGCCACAGGCTCCAAGCCAGGAGCCACTTCCAGACAGACCTCAGTCTCCAGCCACGTGGCCACTGTGGGAACTCGGGCCCAGAGTGCCCGTGGGCACCGTGCTGGCCTCATGCCACCCCAGCACTTCCTCACTGATGGCACCTGTGACCACAAACCCTGCTCTGGAGGCGGAGGCAGAAGGGGAAGGGGACAGTGAGGCGACCAGAAAGATAAGTAGCTGGCGGCGGAGATGGGGCCGGGAGGGAGTTGGGGAGGTCTGTGTTTTTTCTTTTTCTTTTTAAAATTGATTTTTAGAGAGGAAGGAAGAGAAAGAAACTTCAATTTGTTGTTTCACTTATTTAGGCAATCACTGGTTGCTTTTTAAAATTTTTATTTTTATTGTTGAAAGCATTACAGATACTGGTTGATTCTTGTACGTGCCCTGACCAGGGGATCGAACCCACAACCTTGGCATATGGGGATGATGCTCTAACCAACTGAGATACCCGGCCGAGCAGGTCTGTGTTTTGAGTTGTATCTATGATATTCCTACTCGTTCCTTCCCGTCCACCGGCTGCCAGATGGCTTGACGAGCCCATATGAGCACACACTGATGTCCACTTATCGACATTAATCACTCCTTCCAGTGCACAACTTATGGTACAAAGCTCTCCCCCGCTTCTTTGAAGCACGTCACAGGTACAGCACACACCGTATAAATAAGCAGGGTGGCGGACGCCCCGAGCTAGGTTTGTGCCTCCTCAGCATGGAGACGCCCCAACCACACTGGTCATCGGGGCAGCTCCCAACCCATCACAGTGCTGTTGGGCGCTCCTGCTGTGTCTGGTGAGCAGTGAGGCGTCCCTCTGGGTGACACAGGAATTCCATGGCCGAGGCAGATCTCCGCTTTGGTAGGCTCGGCCAAACCACTTTCCACACGGGGACCAGGTGCGTTTCTGGAGGTTGCAGCCCCCACTCCCAGGTGTGGATGGAATGACAGGCCTCTCCAAGCTCCACAGGCAGCAGCACAGGGCGGGCCCCACCGCACACCCCCTCCCACCCTTTGGTGGAGGATCCCAGGGGGCCCCAGGGCAGGAACATGAGGCTGTGCTGTGGCAGGAAGGTGGTCCCAGCAGCTGTGAGAGTCCACGGTCCCTGCCACACCTCCCAGGGCTCCACTGCTGCTCCACGCCCCCAAGAGCTGCCTTCCAGCCCTGGGCACCGATGGTGCCCGCTGGGCGAGCAGGGCCCTGCCCGTCACACTTCAGGGATGCTATCATTTCCGGCCTATAAATGAGGCCTTTGAGGTGGCCAGTGCCCCCACCCCAGCCTGAGACTTCAAAGGGCATGAGACTGGGCAGCCGTTGGCAGGTGACCACAGCCTTCTTCCCGGGAGGCCTCAGGACCCCATTGGTTCTAATTGCACTCGCCTGCCGGGGACGCTGTGGGAGGGAGACAGCAGATACAGCTGAGTTGGGAAAAATCAACTTTGTGATTAGTTACGGTCATGGGGGAAATGTCTACGGAAATCACGGATAATCCCGAGGCCATTTGAATCATTCGCTCTCTGGTGCCCCTGGGAGATGGCGTGAGGAATGGCAATGGACACAAGAGCGCGTCCCACCATGAGACAACGAGCCTGACTCACACGTGAGGAGGCTGTGAGAACAGGAAGTCCCTCAGTCTTGTTACTGTTGTCTCCCCAGCACCAAGAGGCACACAGTGGGCACGCAACATGTGAGCATTCAGTATGTGAGCGAGCTCCACGGGGAAACGGGGGCATGGACAGCTCAATGAAGGGGTGCATGTGTCCAGCCCAGCCACACCAGCGGGGTAGGCTCACAGCCGTGCAGCCTGCCCCGTGGCTCTCTGCGCAGTGGGATCTCAGGAAGGGCTGGCCCAGAGCTGGGTCAGTGTCTTGGTTCAAAGGTGGTCTGGTTTCCATTGAACGTGGGGAGGTCAGGGCCGGGAGGGTGCCCTGCAGACAGGATGCTTCCAGCTCACAACCTCAGTGCCCTGGATCCTTCCAGAACCAAAAAGGCTCCCGAGTCACAGCAGCCTGGTGTGGTTCTCAGCTGCCAACAAGCCTGCCTCCATGTTCTGGTCACGCTGCAGATCAAATGCCCCCAAGCTCTGCCGTCCATTCCTGAGCCATCATCTCGCAGGCTCCCCTGACTCAGTGTTTTCCAATAAAAACGTTGTGTCGGACTGGAAAGACCCGCCTGTGTGCCCAGCCCGGGGACCTGGTGCCTGCCCTCCCGCCCTGGACCTGCCCCAGGGCCGACAGAAGCACACAGGGCCCCTGCCTCACGCTGGGCACTGACCCAGCTTGGGAAAGAGTTCACATGCGCAGGCATAACGTTCACGTGTATAGGAGAGACAGGGAGGCAGACGGACATGGCATTTTTACTTCAGGGAACTGGTCACTTCTGACCAGACAAATCAGGAACATAATTGTACAGTGTGGGTGTGGCAGCTGTGTGCTCAGTCCCACTCCCCGTCCCCCTCGGCGTGGTCCTCACGCGGAGCCTCTGGGTCATGGAAGTGAAAGGTGGCCATCATGTCTCGCACAGCCAGCATCAGCCTGTTCAAGCCCTGGTTGTGGTCCAGTCCCTCAGCCCCTCCGTCCTCTTGCCTCTCCCCCTGTGGCAACGAGACCCATCTGAGCGGGGCTCTCTGGGCCCCGGCACGCCCACGGAGCTCACTCAGGACCTGTCGAGGCAGCAGCCCCTGGAAGCCATATATACGCGTCTACCTAATAAGGCCAGGCCACCAGAGTGGGATCCAGCAGCCCTGCTGACTGAGGGGTGTTTTGTCCCATTGGCAGCCACGCCCAGCTTCCTAGGCAGACTGGGTGCTCTGGACAGTCACACCTGAAGGGACCTGTTGCACCCGGTGGCCAGCAGAGAGGCCAGGTGAGCTCACCTACCTCCATGGTGTAACTGGGCAGAAGTGACCGGAAGAAGAGGGCGATTGTGTTTCCATGGCTGACGGGGCTCAGCCTGAAAGAGAAAGAACAGTGAGGAAATGAAGCAGAGGCAGAAAGGCCGCAGCTGGAGAGACGGGGCTGAGCTGGGGCCTGGAGCCCCAGGGACAGGCAGCCACAATCACAGTCAGCTCAGGCACCCAGAGCAACGGGGAGACTGTTCCAGAGCCAGGGGCTGGCCCTTTATAGCCTGGCTTGTTGAACCAAGTGGAAAGCATAGCCCACCACAGCCAGGTGCCTTGCTTATAAGCAAAGATTTGGTTGCAAAGTGTTCTTCAGCACTCAGGAAACTGGTCATAGAGAGATTCCGGCCCAGGCCAGGGTGGCTCAGTTGGCTGGGTGTTGTCTTGCGCACTAAAAGGTTGCCAGTTTGATTCCCAGTCAGGACACATGCCCAGATAGCAGCAGGCTCCATTCCTAGTGGGGTGTGTGGAGGAGGCAGGTGACTGATGTTTCACTTTCACATTGATGTTTCTCTCTAACAATCAATTAAAAAAAAAAAAGCGGCCCTAGCCAGTTTGGCTCAGTGGATAGAGCATCAGCCCGTGGCCTGAAGGGGTCCTGGGTTTGATTCTGGTCAAGGGCACATGCCTGGGTTGCAGACTCGATCCCCAGTACGGGTGTGCAGGTAGCTGACCAACGATTCTCTCTCATCACTGATGTTTCTCTTTCTCTCTCCCCCTCTCCCTTCCTCTCTGAAATAAATAAAAATACTGTATCTTTAAAAAAAAAAAAAGCGATTCGAGGGCAAGTGTTAAGGGAAGGCCCCTCCTGGTGAAATGAGGTCCTGCGACCCAGCTCTGGGAGGCACTGAGGTGCTGTTCCGCAGTGACCTTCATCTACTCTGGAAGCTCAAGGTCTACACGGCTGGGGGTGGGGGACAATGATGAGTCACTGGAGTCCTTCAGCCACTCCTCAGTGCGAAGAGGTCCGGCCCGAGCCTAGGACACTGACAATAGTTTCCACTGGAGCAGTTTACTGGGAACTGTTACCTATGAATAAGCAATCCAACGCTTATACTTTGGTGAGGAAAAAAGAACTTCTACAAAACGTGCTTTTTTGAGATCTGAAAGCTCATGCTCCCTTAAGTGGAACCACTTGTTGGTGCCTCTTCCAGACCTAGGACATGGTAAGGGCTCTGGGTAAGGCAATTCCTCAGCTTTAAAGGCCAGAAGGAGAAAGGGAGCCGTCCACACACACCCAGCAGCTGTGGACGTGGACCTGCTTCTCCTGGCCCAGCCACCTTCGGATGTCACCTCTTTACCTGGCTAGGGCACCCCAAATCTCAGTGTACCCTCCACTCTCAGCAGTTCCTGGTGGCAGTTTCCAGATTCTATACCTGACGTGTTTCCCCCACTGCACTGGACATGCCACCAGGGCAGAGGTGTCCTTACTGCTTCCCACTGTATGTGCAGCACCTGCCACAGAACCTGACAGAGCGATGCTCCTAGTCAGACAAATACATGGAAAGCACCCACGCCTGGAAACGCTGACCCATGACCCCAAATCACTCTGCTCTGAGAGCCTGTGTCTGGAGGAGGCAGCAAGTCCCCGGCCCGAAGCACTGATCTGAGAGCCAGAATGCAAAGGCACCAGGAGCGGTGGACAGGTACCTTTCTGGCCTGGTGTAGGAGTAGATGGTATCTGAAGGAGGCAGAGGGTCAAAGCCCATCACAGACTGCGTGGTCACATCCTGCAGAACGAGACAGAGAACGGAGATGCAGCCGAGCCCTGTGCTGTGCCTCTGCTCCACTCTCCGCGGCCTGTCAGCAGATTCTGGTCTGGATTGGGCTTTTCTGCTGGAGTGACCCCAGCGGCCAAGCTGTGTTTACTGTGCCCCAGGCTTTGGGTGAGGGTGGGACACACCATCACCATCACACAATGCCGCAATCTCTGCCCAGGATGTCAGCAGCTCAGAGCAGTAGATATAGGTTGCGAGGCCCTGAGGGGAGGGGCCAGCTCCCACCAGCTCCCACTGCAGCCCCGCTCCTTACCGGGGGCAGCGCAGCCACAGCTTCTTTGATCTCAGAGAGGACCACGTGACGATGGATATTTCTGGGCGCACGCTGGTAGAGCACCTTCCGCCTGGGCCCGGGGAGAAAAAGGACAGTCATGGAATGGAGCCCTCCTCAAACCCACATTCATGATCGAGATTCCCGAGTAGAGCGCCCTCATTTTTCTCCTGTGGACCTATCAGGCCAAAAGTTGTGCAGCTGCCCCAGCCCGTCTCACCTGTTCTCATACTCTTCCACGGCGGGGTCCCCAGCATCCACTGCCTGTAGGACCTCACGGACATTCTCCTCCAGCCAACTCATGATGGCGGGCTCCTTCCAGAGGAAGTGGGACCGCCCGAGGTACAGGCTCACCAGCTGGCTCAGCGCAGGGGGCTGGCTGCGGGAAGGCAGGGCCTGTAAGCATATCCCCCCACCCAGGTCCAAGCCTCCAGGTGCCTGCTGGCACATGCTGGGCACAGCCAGGGTGTGCCCAAAGCCTGAAGTGAGCGGAGGCTGCCCAGAGGGCTGCCAACCTGGGATATGCCACTGCCCAGAGGTGGGGTGCAGGTGCTCATTCTGAACATCGCACGTGGTCGTTACTAAGTATGAGTTCCTTAACAGGAACGTAAAATACAGAAAGAACAGAGGGCACCCATGCCCGGCCCCCACATCGGGAAGCCTTGTGCTTTGGGCTCCATGCCCAACAGGCCAGGCCCGCAGACATGCAGACAGCCTGTACTATGCACATGCCACATCTGTGCCCCTTGGGGGGTCTTCCAGTCTTTACCTTATTTCGGAATTGGGTCCAAAGAAGGGGTGACAGGTGACGGCGGCGTCCGGCCGCACGCTGCAGCACTCGAGCAAGGGCATCAGAACTGCAGGAGGAAGCGGAGGCCGATGGGTCACCCACGCACAAGGGGCCACCTCTGAAGGAGGGTCCTCTGTCCTGCTGTTTCCCAGGGGCCCTGTCTGCATCTAAGGGGACCCACCTGTGATCCCCAAGCATGGATGCCAGACGTTCTCATCCTAAAGACCACACACCCCACCCCTCGGCAGCCCCCTCACAAGGGAGAACCCCGTCTTCCCAGTGACTCCCCAGGAATGGGCTAAAGTAGCATCAAGCTCTGTTCTGACACAGAAGCAGCTTCACAGAAGGACACGGACCTCTGCAGCCCAGTGAGCAGGGGCACCACTGGCAGTTCTGAGGTGCAGGGCTCCACACTCCACCCGAACCCCCTGCTGTGTGCCAACAGCGCCAGACGGGGGGCCTGGCTGCAGACCACCCCCCTCCACACTAACAGCCACAGCTCCAGCAGAGGGATGGGAAGGTCGGCTCCCTGAGCCTGGTGGGCAGCCAGTATTCAGAGCGGCCAGGCCAAGGCGTGTGTGCAGGGCTGGGGTGGCTGAGGGTGCAGTGTGCTGGGAGCCTGAGCGGCTCGGCCTCCTCCCACCCCAGAGCCCCATCTCCCCTCTAGCACCACCTCACACGCCATCCCACTGTCTGTCTCCCTGCCCTGGAACATCAGCCCGAGGCGGGAATCTTGGCTGCTGCCTCCTTGAAAAGCTGCATGTGGCGTAAGGCCGTGGGGGCGCGGGGGGGGGGGGGGGGGTTGCCGGGGGGGAGGACAACAGCGAGCTCCTCTCCCAGGCCACACTCCCTTTCAGGATGTGCGGGAAGCTGCTGACTGCCACCCAGGGACGAGCCCGCACACCTCTGCCACGACGCCCATGGGAAGCTTGTCCGGGAGGCCCCAGGATAATCTTCCGTCTCAGTCCCTCACACTGGTGAGCAGCAGCATTGCAGACAAGAAAGCGCAGCCCAGCTGGCTGGCTGCCCCTCCCGTCCCCACTTCCCCAGTCCAGGCACTTACTCCCTGCCCCTCAGAAAATGCCACCCCTCCTTCAGAAGGTAACTTCTTCTCAAACTACCAACATCAAAAGACATCCTAACACCAAACCACTCAGACTCAGCTTCACTACCACTGGGCAGGCCTGGCAGCACCCACCTCCAGGGAACATGATGAGGGCCTGTCGCACCAAGAGAGAGGCCTTTTCCCTCGCCGAGCTGAGCTCCTGTTCTGGGAGGTCTGCCTGCTGACTCAGCAGGAAATACGCCAACGGCACGGAGAAGGCAAAGTTTGGGAGCTGGGACAGGTTCCGATGAGCCTGCGAGGTGAAAACCAGAGGCAGAGTTCTCAGGGAGCACAATGTGCAACGACAACTTCACGTCCGGGGTTTTCCCTTCGCAGAAGCGACAGACAGTGGTTCCCCTCATCCTGAGCCCTGCACTGTTCTCTTCTGCACACGAGTACCTGTGCTCAAGTTCCACTTATAAATCAGGCAGCGTGAGTGGTTAATAGCAGTGAAATAGAACGGTAGTTTGAAGTACGACAGCAAAAATAACGTGATTTTTTTCTTTCACAATTTCACGAAGAGTCGAGTCCTTCCAGCCACAGATCTTAGCAACCTCAGTATATGACCTGCATCAGGAGGCTTGTGGTTTGAGGCCATGATGAAGTGAAATCAGGCGACCTGAGCACAAGCACTGTGACACCCCCACAGTCGACCTGGTAGCCAAGAAGGCTCCTCAGTGCTCCTATCCTAGTGACACCGAGCAGAGCAGGCGGGGTCTCCCGGGACCTTCGCCACGGTGTCCTCAGCCGTCCCTGGACGACAGGACTCTGCAGGCCATCGGCACACCCCCACCTACCTCCCACTCCTGGAACAGGCGGATCAGGTACTCGTAGTCGCGTGCCCGTAGGGCCAGGTGGTCGACCAGCAGGAGCATGCACAGGGGGTCCTCGTCGGGCTCCAGGCTTCCGGAGGCAGCACGCGAGCAGGGAGGCAGAGGGAGATAAAACCCAGAGTGGGCCCACGTGGTGTCGTGGGCCTGTGGCCCCCGAGCACGCAGCCCAGCCAGACACTCACCTCAGGATGAGCTTGCAGTACTCCAGCGCCGTGCGCGGGCAGCCCCGCTTTTCCAGGAAGCTCATCTGCTTGTAGAGGGCCAGGTAGAAGCTCCTAGACCCAAGACAGTTCCTCGTGAGCCAGAGCGACAGCAGGTGGAAAAGCCACGTCGCCCAGGATCCTCGCGCCTGCCGCTTCGTCGCATTTCCTGTGTGGTCTAATCACTGTGAATGTTCGAGAATGTTCCTGTGTCTGCAGAGAAGGTGATGCTCTGCTTGCTGTTTGAGTTACATGTGCAACCATTACATAAAACCAAGCTTCTTAGTTCAAACCTTTATCTTGGGGGTTTTTTTTGCACCCCAACACCCATGGGAAGGTTGTCTGTGAGGCCCCAGGACAATCTTATGTCTCAGTCCCTAAAATTGGTGAAAAGCAGGATTGCAGTTATTACTTATGGGAAGAGAGTTAAAATCTGTCATTACAACCTTCATCTTTCCTCACATTTCCAGTCAAAGTAGCTCTGATGTTGATGCACCAAGTCTGTGACTGCAATGACCCCAGCAGGCCATTATTTTTATCAACACCTACTGCCTGGTTAACGCCTGGAATGTGAGTATCTTACAGCCTGTCTTAAAAGAACTAGGGATTTAACTGGAGCAGCCAGGCTAACAAACACAAGCAGTGAGGAAGCTCAGATGCAGTCCCCAGTGCAGACGGTGCAGTGGGTGAGCATGGCTGGGACCCAGGACGGCCTCCAGGGTGGGGGAACGCCCCAGGACAGAGGGCATGCCCACCCCGCCAGGGCCCTGAAGACCAGGACGAGGGCAGCGGGGAGGCTGTTGTGGCCATCAGGGCCTGAGCAGGGGCGGAAGTTCAGGACGGTAGAAGTCTCTGTAAGACAAGAAGGCCCATGCACACAACTGCTCACTGCAGAGCAACAGGGTCTGGCTGGATTCCAGCTTCTCACTCCAGAACCACAACACCCGCGTACAGGGCACTGCAGAGCTTCCTAAACTCTCGGGCACGGACCCTTTTGTCCAAAGATACAAGGAAACACGATGACAGACCCCACCAGGGCGCAGTGGCTTAGCAGGCTCACTTCTAACACAGACACATTTGACCCCAGCCCTCTTGCATTCAAGCTTTAAACCCAGTGAGATGCCTGGCTCAAGCCACCTGGTGGGACCCCTTGTGGACAGCCCATGCCACCTGCTCCCACTCCCTTGCCTGGGTCTCATGTCACCTGTGAAAGCTCCAACACACAAGAAAAAGAGCAGTGAGTGCAAGCAAAGCCCTTCGGGGAGGCCGGCTCACCTGTTCTCAGGTCTGCGGTAGTCCAGCCGGCAGGTCCCACTGGTGAGGCTGAACAGGGGGTGGAAGGCACACTCCATGCTATACAGCGCTCTCTCTGTGGGGCACACAAACACCAGGGGAGGGCATCACAGCCACTGTGCGGCAGCTGCAACCCCGTCCTCTGTGGCTCACAACAAGGAAAGCTCTGGAAGGAGTCAGGTTACTAGGATTTGGGGGAAGTGACTGCATCAACGTGACCCTAGGGATCACCAAGCTGGCAACACCGATTCCAAACAAAGAAATGCAAACACACATCCTCATAAAACCCTCAGAGGCCCAGCAGCTCACTCACGAGGGCCACAGTGTGGGGACAGCCCGTGTGTCACGTGCTGGTGGGCACACTACCCACTGGAACATCACCCAGCCTGAGAGACACTGCGGTGCATGGAGAAGCCAGACAGACATGATCAGAAACGTCAACAGGCAAATCCAGAGGCAGAAAGCAGACTGGTGGTTACCAGGGGCTGGGGACTGGGAGGTGACTGAAGAGCTGAGGTTTCTTTTTAAGTAACAAAAATGGTCTAGGATCTACGAGGCTGTACAACTCCAACGCTTTTAACAATATCCTGGGAAACCCATTTGTACCCCAGTCACTTTATCGAATGGCATCTATGCTGCAGCCTCTGGGACACTCGTGGGAGGGGACGTGGGCGCTGCAGCAGGGCCAGTGCGAGCAGCTCTCACCTACGAGGTCTCGCGCCATCTCCTGATCGTCCTGGAATCGGCAGGCGTCGCTGAGCTGCAGCAGTGAGTCGACGTGATATGGGCTCGTCTGCAGCAGAACCTGCGAGGCGAGAAGGGAAGCTGCCGTGGCTACGGTCGGGGCCTCCAGGGACCACACAGGAGGCACCAGCCCCTGGGCACTTGTATCACGGGGTGAGTCACGACATCCTCCAGCCCAAACGGTGTTCAACACTCTGTGCCCAGGTGTCCCCACCTTACCCCTCCCCACAGCCTGGTCCCCACACTGGAGGAGAGCAGCGAGCCCCAGAAGCAGTGCCTGAGCAAGGTTCCCGGGACCGTCCTGCTGTGGGACTCACGCACCACGATGTTGTTGGGCTCCATCGACTCCACGGCAGCCAGGAACTTGTGCTGCGTCTGCTGGTACTCCTCGCTGTGCTCGAATGCAAAGCAGGACAGGCCTTTCTTGGACTCCAGCAGCCGCATCGACAAGCCTGGGGAGGACACCAGGGCAGGCTCCTCAGGTGCTCTTGGCGAGGAACCTCTGTGTGCAGAGTGCGAGCTGCCACATCGAAGCATTGGTTCCGCCGCTGAGCGTGGTCCCAGGTGTCTGCTGACTGCCTGCACCCTCTCTGCTCTTTTCCTACAGACGTTTCTCCTCCGAGGAGTGGACAGAGGACCAACACCCAGGACAACGTGCAGGGGCCGGGCAGGCATGGAGGAGGCACGAATGCAACCCATGACCAAATGCCCTTTCTGGCTGCTTCTCGTGCCCAACTTCAGGGGTACAGGGTCATTTCTGCTGATGAACCTGGCAACTCCCATCTCCCTTCAGCGCCTTCATGAAATAGGTCAGGGGTTCCCGGTCACCCTTGGCTTACACTTTACTAGCACTCCACTAAGGCACCTATCGCAGGACACACAGCTGATGCCCCCCATCTCTGCCCGTGCTCGGGGCCTCCCTCCCCTATACCCCGCCCTGGCTCGAGGGCTCCCAGGTGCTCCCAAGTACACAATTATGTGTACTTACTAGTTTGCAACAAAATATAAAACGTGACACTTCAAAAATGAACTTGATTGCTTCCTATGATGTAATACCAACAGGGAAAAGCAATAAGGTAGATAAAAAGCTGCATTAAAACATGGTCAAGCCTGGCCAATGTGGCTCAGTGGTTGAGCTTCAACCCAGGAACCAAGAGGTGATGGTTCGATTCCTGGTCAGGGCACATGCCGGGGTTGTGGGCTTGATGCCCAGTTGGGGGTGTGCAGGAGGCAGCGGATCCATGATTCTCTCTCACCATTGATGTTTCTATCTCTCTCTCCCTGTCCCTTCCTCTCTGAAATCAAGAAAAATATAAACACACACACACACACACACACACACACACACACACACAAAACCATGGTCAAGAAGACACACCGCTGGCGTAGGATCTGTGCCCCAACACTGGTGGCACCACGCCGGGCACCCGATCACACACCTGCACATAGCTTTGCAGAGGACTGACCTGGCCCAATGGGCTCAGACACCAACAGTGCCCAGCGTCGGCCAACACACAACCCCGCACCTCTGAAGCCTCTCACCTGGCTTGGCGTACCGGGGCCAAGTACTCTTAGGGGTCGTCAGCCACGTACACTTGGGGTACACGCGCTGTCTCTGCCGCGGCCTGTGGAGAACAGGACATGGCACCGCTTCACCTACACTGCCCGACCTCTGCTGGGCTGTGGGAGCAAAACCTCAGGGCGGGGGCAGGGGGTGAGGCCACAAGGACAAGGACACACGTTTCTCTCTCTCCCCGTCTCTCTTCCTATCTAAAAATCAATACAAACATTTTTTTAAAAAAAGAACTGTTAAATTAACAAAGGTCAAACTTGTCCTAGAACCGAAGCTTCATGTTAGTGGTGATGCTGACTGAGCTGCAAGAAGGAACCCGCTGAGGGTTCAGGCTGGAAGTTCACACGTTAAGGGTTTTGGAACGTCGGCTACAGAGGCCCTGAGCCAGCAGCACAGACAGTCACACTCCAGCTCCTCCCTGACCCACCCTCAGGCCCCTCACAACGGGGCACCCTGAGGGTCTCGTTTTTTCTGTGGCGTTGAGAACCCCACCTTTAATTGCGAACATGCCCGTGTGGGTCTCACCTTTGTTCCCCTAGGACAGCTCGGGCACCGAAATACCTTTTCAGTTCTGTGTCTGGATTTAAGTGTCTAGAGAATTGAAAATTTTAAAAGAAAAATGAAATTGAGTTCTTATAACGATTCTGAGAATTTTAGAAAGTCACATAAAAACCCAGTGAGGAAAACAGCTATTCTGGTGTCCAAGACAACGAGTGGGCCTGCTTTCCCTGACACCACAGCCCCCAGGCGGTGACCTGAGGCCGGCCACTACTCTCAGCCGAGTGAGGGCAGTGACAGACCTGGACTCATCGGGACTCCCACCAACTCAGGACCAACCTCTACAGTGGGGACAGGGTTCCAGCATCTACAATCCAGGAAAACATCTTAAGTCAATAGTGTTCCACACCATCAGCTAGAAGTGGAAATGGAGGCATTCTCCTTTTCCCCTTTCTCCTTGTCCTGTTTCCTGAACGTCTGACAATGCGCTTGTATCACTTTTAAACAGTTAGCGTCTTCTGCTCCTAATAAGGACCTTCCTCGGCACGCAGTCTGCAGGCGCGGGAGAGGGTACCTGTGCTCCACATACAGCACGTGCTTCCTCGAGCTCAGGGGCGGCGGGCTGGGGTGGTGAGGGCCACTGCTGTCCTCAATCCTCTCCAAGATGCGATCAATGTCTTCCAGCCCATTCTCCTAAAGGCCCCAAACAGCCACATATTAATCCCCACCCTCACTTTATTTTACATGTTATAACAACCAATAACTGACTCATTTTTACAAAGAACTCATTTTCAATCACGTTTGCTTCCTGAAAGACAACAGGCATATAACAGACTCTTCATAGGAAGCCGCTCAGAAGAGACAGAATCACAGAGCCAGAAGAGCCCTCAAGTATCTGAACCACAGGCTTCATTTCTGGTCTCACAGGTGCACTCACCTGCTCAGGTAACTGAGCTGGGACTTGAGATTCTGACTGAACAGCCACAAAGACACAACCTCTTTTCGGAACAAACACAGGGACAACGAGGCACAGGGGCAATGTGGAAATATTCTTTCTGCCACACGGCTCCTGGGGACATTTACACCGCAGTACCCGGTATCCGTCAGGGCACAGGTGCAGCAGGCTGAGGGCTCTGCTGCCCAAGAGCAACATCTCAGAGGCAGAGTGGGGCGCTAACCCTCACGGAATGAAGCGAACAAACAGAAGCGAAATTTGGTAGGTAATTTCCCCTTTTCATGTCTCTGACTTCTGAATTAGTTACACTCCTAGCAGGAAGGAATAGAAATATCAAATAAAAACAACCTGCTTTCCTGTCCATGCCAACAGTGCTCTCGAAAACATGGTGACATCCCTGAAACCTTCCCGACTTTCTATAAGAAGTGTGGCAGGCACCAACCCCACAGGGTGGCACGGGACAAGAAGGGCAAGGACTTGCTGATACGCAGGGAAACCGGTGTGATGACAGGACGCAGTGGCTAAGCCGATTTTCCCCTAAAGACTGTGCTGAGGCTTGAATGTGTGGGGCCCAACTGCAGATCTAAGACCTGTGAGCATTTTGAACTGGGAGCAGATAGGAAGAGAAAGGCCAAGGGATCTAAGCTTCATAATCATGTGACCATAGAATCTGGAGGACAGGTTTGCCACAAACAGATACACAAACAACTTCCTGAGAACCAGCCAGAAGACGATAGGGTAGCAGCCAGACATACCGAAGTTTCTCCTGTAGAACTTTTCTTATTTTTCTGTTTCTTTTTCTTCTTTCGGAGTTTGCCACTCACATTCGACTAATAAAAGAAGCACATCTTAGTCAATGTAAAGAGAGGATGAGATCTTAAACCCCGAGAATCAAAGCAGAAGCTGCAGAGGGACACAGCGACACCGGACGCAGGCTTCATGTCCCCCCCTCCCACTTCATGTCCAGTGACCTCACCGACTTCTCTCAGATGACAAATACCTCCCGCCCGTCTCCTGACTCAGTGCCGCCTCCACCTTCCTCTCACACCTCTTCCTGACACACCTCAGAGGTCCTTGTGACCTTACAACGCTCACAGGGTTCTGATATCCACCCAGCAGCGTTTTGCTTTCATCATTCACTTTGTCACCCACTCTCCCTGCCACAATCAGCCACCTGGAGACCAGGCCCCACACCAGGCCCCACACCCATGCCTCTGCCTCAACACCTGTCATGCCTTCACCTGGCCTCTCCTCCCATCATAGGGTGAAGACTCCTTGGGGAGCCCCCCTGCCCGTTAGGTCCGTCTGCCCCACCCCCACACTCATCAGGTCTCCCCAACTGTAGCTGTCAGTCCATCCATGTCACCCTCTCGACCAGAGGCTCCTGGAGGGCAAAGACTTGTCCCTAGAGCCCAGGAGGCTCCCAAAAGCATGTGTCGAGTAAATGAGCAAAAGGTCTCTGGAGGGACCTCCCGTGTGCCATGGAGAACACAACACTAACCTGCCTACACATTTCTTCAAGGCACATCCACCCAGGGCCCTGTCCACCTGCCTGCGCCCCAGATGCACAGTCATGAAGAGCGCACCCCGCTGAGCAGGAGGACTCTCCCAAAAGGATCTCCTGCTGTGGAAACTTGTTTAGGGGACCCCGGATATAGCACCCGTGATGTCCACCAGTCTTCAAGATTTCATGCACATCTGATCACAACTCCCGAGGAAATGTGGGGGCAACTGGGCATGAACAAGACGAAATTCAGAAAATGACAGCAGAGTGTGTGTGGCTGGGCACCCTTGTCCCCACACCTGCTCCAGGGGCCCCGTCCTGTCATCCACCTCTCCGTCCTTCCTGGGCTCGGCACTTCCACTCTGGGACTTCCTTTTGCTCCCCGACACCACAGCTTCCGTGCGCAGACCATCGGACCTCTCCCCGTTCACCATGGGTCCCTCCTCAAGATCCTCAATGTTAATCTGCAGGAACAGAGGGGAGAGAGGAGGGCGTCACGGACCATCCTGTTACAAGTGCATCCTGGAGGTACTGAGAGGCGTGTCAGTAGCAAGAGCAGAGAGGAGGTGCTGGGGGGGGACCTTCAAGGCCACTCTGAGATTGTGGAGGAGGAACAGGAACATGTTATGCCTCAAAGCCCACAGTGCCAACCGTCTGAACAAGTCCTGGTTCAGGGCTCCTTCAGTTGATGAGCCACAGAAAGTGCTGGGGCACAGGTGGCCCTGTGTCCTGTCTGCAGAGCTGGCATAATGCAGAATCCCAGAACATCACAACTTATTTCCCGCTCTGAGTGCCATTTGTCTGCCTAGCAAGTCCATAAGTCTTTGTTTATGAAAAGAGCACCTGATGTGAAGATGCTGGAATTTTACCAAACGGGATCTGTCTCCACCAGTAACAGGGCAATTCCTACCTCGGGCGCCTTCTTTTGTGCAGCAGCACTGGGACGCCAGGGGCTGGTTAAGATCTTGCAGCAAAGGGAGGAAGCTGGAATGAGGCCTCTAGTGGACATTTCCTCCACTGGCACCTACCCTTTCCCCAGCATTCAACTAACGGTGCCACCAATGCCTCTCGGTGAAGGTGGGTGCTGACTTCCTATTATGAAGTCATGCTCCCTTCCTTTAAAAAAATCCTATTTTTTGAGTCCCTTTTGGGAAACTGAGGTGTTTTAAGGAATTCAAATTTGTAACGACCTCTATGCCAAGTTCAACCTCAACAGAAAGAACAGTGCGGACTCTATGCCTATGCTGGGCACCGGCATGATGCAGGAAACACAGGTGAGCAAAACACGTGTCACCTGCCCACACAAGGTCAAGGAAGCAAGAAGATAAGGCTCCCGCATGCAAGATTACAGCCTGAGGCCAGCACTGAGACCCCGCTGTGCTGGACGCCTGGCTGCGGGGGACGCGACGATGAGCAGCACACCCTGTTCCACGTTGTGAGGAGTTAAGGTGAATGTTTGTAAAGACCCTGCAAGTGCCAGGGGTGGAGACAGAAATCAAGGGACCACCCCCCCACCAAGACTCTGAAGGGAAGCCCCGCCCACCCATTGATGCCCCGCCCCTCGACTTGAAGACCACGCCCACTCCGCTGCAGCCCAGACCCCCACTGCCTCGCCCCTGGACACTATGGCCCCACTCCCAGCTGCGGCCCGAACCGGGCGTGGCCCCGCCCCATGACTTCATGCACCGCCCACCCCCTTCGTCCAGCCCTCCCCACTGCAGCCCGGATCCCAGGTGGCCCCGCCCCCTGACGTCACGGCCTCGCCCCGCGCAGACCCGCCTCACACACCGCGCCCCCGTCGCCCCCACCCCAGGCCACCCGGCTCACCAGCTCGAACCGGTTGTTGACTCGGACTCCTTCCTTCCCTGGGCTCCGGGGGCGCCGGCCACCTGGTCCCCGCTTTGGTCCTTCTTCTTCCGCATCCTCGTCATCACGGAAGCCAAACTGGAGGGCGCCGGGCCCGAGGGGCTCCTGTCCGCGCTGTTCCCCCCTCAGCCTCCGGAGGGCCCGGCGTGACATAGGACCCAACGGCCGCTGACGTGCGGGGACGGGGAGCGGACCGGCAGGAAGGAGAGCGGCCGCGCGCCTGCGCACTGATGGCGCTGGCGCGGGGCTGGCTGGGGCTGCGTGTCGCGCCTGCGCGTTGCGCGCTCCGGAACTTCCGGTCTTTTCCGGTGTCACCTACGAAGGTGCGGGCTGGCCCGGACGTGTTCTCGCGCGAGTTGCGTGCCCGGACCGCGGCGTCTCCGCGTCTTCGGGAGACGTGTCCGCGACGGCTGTGGGGCTGGGATGGGGGAGCGGGCGCCCGTGCTCCGAGCCTCCCGCACCGGGACCAGCACCCTGTTTCGCGGAGGGACGCGCAGGTGAGAGCTGGGGGTCTGGGGGGCCCGGCCCGCTCTGCGCGCCCACCCTGACTCCTCGGCCAGAGTCCGAGGCTGCCCGCGGGACGGTCCCCTCGTTAGCGATCGGCTCATCCAACCGAGTCGCTCCCCAAAGCTGCGACTTCCGGCCCCCCCCACGGACCACCCTCGGGCGGGATAGACCGAACCCGATCCGCTTGCTGTTTGCCTTTTGCTGTTGCTGCGCCGGGTGGTCTCCTGTTCCTCTAGGTTTGGGAAAGCTGGTCCTGTGCGTCATAACCTCCTGGGAGGCTTTTACAATAAAGATGGAGGGCCCAGGCCAAGAAATCCCGAGGTGCAGCATTGTTATTTTTAAAGCTCTCTGGGGAATTACAACGTGCAGGCAGGATTGAGAACCCCTGCACTGCCGCCCAAGTGCAAGGCCAAGATGAGCGGGAGTGGGGTCCCCCTTTTACAGGTAAAGAAAGCGGGACTCAGAATAACGGGCACAGGTAGAATCTGGATTTGCATTCGCGCCTGTGGTTCCAGAGTTCGTTTGAGGAAGGCTGCTGGCAAGGACGGAGAAGGGGAGGCAGGACGGGGTGTGCGCGCATGCCTGCACCGCCTGGCTGGTCTGTCAGCCTGTGCTGGTCACTTGGATATGAAACACTTCACACCAGCTGCCACAGAGCTGCTGCCTCAAGCTCCCCAGTCCCACCTGCTCCAGCCACTTTCCCAGTCTCCTAGAATCCCGCTGCCCGCAATCCAGCTACTAAAGGGTTGTGCGCAGCCCAAGTGGGGCCTCCAGGACCCGTGTCCATGGGGCAGGCATTAGAGCCTGGTGTCCAGTAGACCTGGGTTGACATCCCAGGGAAGCAATGTCCTCATCCACAGGGCGGGATGCCAACAGAAGTCGCCTCCCAGGCACATATGGGCAGGCAGGGCACAGGTATCCCTCCAGCCACTATCCTGAAGAGCAGGGCAGAGGTGCCCCTACCCTGTGAACCAACCCCAAGGGATCTGGGGGATGAGGACAAAGGGTGCCACGGGCTGGCCAGTGACAGGCGGCAGGCTAACTTGCTGTCCCACATGCAGCCCTTGGTTCCACATAGGACTAAAGTGCCAGATTACGAAGTTGAGGGTAGAGAATGGGAGTGGGCCTGAATGCCCTCATCTCATGATGGGCATCCTGACTGCCTGGGGCGGCGGGGGATGCGGGACAGGTGGCCCCTCAGCCCAGCTTCTGCGCTTAGAGAACATACCACTGCTGTGCTGGGTAGTCCTTAGTCCACGCCCCAGACGGGAGCCTGAGACCACCTTTATTGGGCCGAGTGGCCGTGAAGACACATTTACAAGGCTCCTCCCGGTAACCAGACCGAAAGCATTGCAGGGGCATGGTGTCGGGAAGGGAGTAAGTTTTGCTTCAAGGCTTCCAAGGGGGTGGCCCTGGGACACCTGCCTGGGAGAATCTCAGCCCACTCGAGCTCCCCAGGTGCCCCCACAGCCCATATCTTGAGAGGGGAGCACAGATGCAAGTAGGACACTCCAGTTCACCTGTGGACCAAGACGCCCTTCCACGCCTGGACATCTGCCCAAGGAGGGATGGAGAACACACACAGGGCAGGGTCCTCCCCGGAGCCCCACCATCCCTTGCCTCCAGCCTGCCCCCCTTTCTGTCCTATGCCATCCCCACTCCACCACGGAGTCCTGAGAGGAAACAGCCTCCCTGGGGAGGATCCTGGAAATAAGCCTGACCCCAAATGGGCTTGGGGCCAGGAAACATATATAAATATATCGGCTGTGTATATGTTATATAAATGTATATGTGTGTGTGTATATATATATATGTACATGCACACTCCGGAGGCAGCTAGCAGCCGTGCCTCAGGATGGGGAGCGCTCAGCCTCATCCAGAACTGGCCCGGCTCCTCCCCAGAGGCCTGGCCACCTTGCAAAGCCTCGGGCCAGGTAGCCTGGGGTAGCAAGGGCTGTCACTTGAAGTCAAGAGTCCAGGTGTTGGGGATGTAGAGGGACTGGGTCTGGCGGGCACGGCGAGGGGTGGTGTTGAGGGCATCCACGCTCTTGCGGCTGGAGCACACCACGTCAGCCACGAAGCTGGTGCAGTCGCTGCAGACGTCCTTCAGGATGCAGCCGTGGGTGTACATGTGAGGGAACTCCTCCTCCACACTCTGCCACTGGGGCCTCTGCAGAGACCTGGGGAGGGACGGGGCGTCAGGGAGGTCCCCCACCCATTTCTCCACGTCCACACCCCCTCCCCCTGCATCAGGCACGCACGGTGTTTGGAATGAACATGCCGAACAAAGTGCACCCTGGAAAACGCTCTTCCTCGAGAGGAACCTGAGTCCTGGGCCCTCACCACCCAGCACGGTTTCCATCTCATGCTACTCAGCCCCCAGGGCCCTCCCAGACGTCTGCGTCCTGTTTCCTTGGGGCGTCCCAGGAAACAGGACACCTCCCACTCCGGCTCCTGCGTCACCGGCATTGCCTGGCACACAGGGTTGGCAAAGGCACGTACTGGAAGGCGTCTCTCCGCTGTGTGGCTGTGGCTCTGGCAGCTGTCGCCCTCTGAGGATTCTCAAAGCCCAGCGTGTAGACAGGGATGTGTGCAAACTTCTTGGAGGGCATCTTCATCTGCAAACAGAGGGTTGTGGGTGGACAAAGGCTTCCCTAGAGACAGTCCAGGCACACTCGCCCCTGCAGCTCTCTGGATAACGCTCCCCCCCCACCCCCACACCTGACACCTGCCTCCTTCCACACACCCAGCACGGCTGCTCATATCCAGGCACGGAGCAGGCACTGCGTTTTACACCATGCAGGGTCTAGCGTCGGGCCCTGTGTACAGCAAACACCTAACACGGGACAAGGTGGACACTTTTCCACGGCCAAGTGGCCAGATATAGAGTCAGGGTCTGAGAACAGTGGTGATGAAAATCCCTCTTAAGCAGGTTCCTGTTTCTGGGCTGAGGCGTAATGGGGTGACACACTTATACATGTCATTGCCCGCTTACCTCAGTGCACATGTGTGTACGCAGACACCTGAACTGCTATAAAGAGCCTCCAAACACACTCAAGGAAGCTGCAGGGTCAGAAGCTAGGACTCTCGAGGGGAAGTGAAGGGTTTCTTGGCACTGTCCTACTAACATGGAATGTTAACAAAAAGCACCTACTAGGATCTTTTCAAACTGTACAGTCTCGGAAAGGGTGGGAATGGATTCTGCCTGGGAGGAGGAGGTGAGAGATGAAAGATGAAGGTGGTGTCATCTGACAGGAGACTGCAGTGCCCCCTCACCCCCCCACCCCTTGTCAAGCAGCAGAATACCTGGATGTCTAGAGGCCTTGCTCAGACCCCAGGTGAGCCTCACCTTTATGCTGCAGGAAGTGCAGACAGCTCTGGAAGGGAAGAGGAAAAGCGTCAGCCCTGAAGAGGCCCGGGAAGAGCAGCTGCTTCCGTGTAGGTGTCCCACCAGCAACCTGCCGGTCAGCTGCTCTGGCCGCCTGCTGGGCCCCTGGTCGCTTCGGTACTCATTGGTTCTTCTTTAGAATATCGGGTCTGGAGTGTTCTCATACCCTCCAGACCCAATATGCTAAAGAAGAACCAAGAGGGGCAGAACTATTTTGGGTGTAATACTAAGTAAAAAGAAAAGATTTGGGAGTCCAATGAGTACTGAAGCGACCAGAGGGACCTCAATGGAGAGGCTCAGTTTTAAGCAGCGATGAACATCTCTTATTCCCTGCACCTGATTTCAAAAACACTTTCTTGTGAAAATCTGAACATCAGAATTGTAATTTAGACAATGAAATCCTCTCCTCTAAAGCCCACTTCTCAGAGATGATCCCTGCTAGCAATACAATCTTCATTCTCCTGATGTAAGTGTATGTTAACAAAAAGTACACTTCAATAAAAACACTGTTCTATAAAGATGGATCAGGGGCTGCTCCACATTAGTACAAATTGTCCAAATTCATTTTTTATGCCCAGCCAGTGTGGCTCAGGGTTTGAGCATCGACCTATGAACCAGGAGGTCGCAGTTCGATTCCCAGTCAGGGCACATGCCCAGGTTTTGGGCTCGATCCCCAATAGGGGGATATGCAGGAGGCAGCCAATCAATGATTCTCTCTCATCATTGATGTTTCTATCTCCACCTTCCTCTCTGAAATAAAAAAATATATAGTAAAAATTTTTAAATTATTATTCCACTCAGGCCCATGAATCACATTTCCACCATGGCCGGTAGGAGCAGACACTATTCATGGAACTGTTCCTTTAAACCTTTAGGGGAGGGTCAGTAAACTTTTCCTTTAAAGGGTTATGCAGTAAATGTTTAGGTGTGACTAAGTAATGAATAATGAGTAAACAAATGGGAGTGGCTGTGTCCCAGCAAAACTATTTACAAAAGAGGCAGTGGCTGCATTTAGCCCATGGGCTAGCCTAGAGTCTGCCAATCCCTGCTCCAGGATGATTCTTTCAAAGCCTTCAGTCATGCTCTAGCCAGTGGGTAGAACATCGGCCTGCGGACTGAAGGGTCCCGGCTTCAATTCCGGTCAAGGGCACATGCCCTGTTGTGGCCTCAGTCTCCAGTGGGGGGCGTGCAGGAGGCAGCCGATCGATGATGCTCTCTCATCATTGATGTTTCTCTCTCTTTCCCTCTCCCCTCTTCTCTGAAATTAATAAGTACATATTAAAAAAGCCTTCAGTCATTTCCTCGCATGTATGTGCTGATCAATACTCTGCTGAATACTCTAAGGGGACCTTCTGCATGTCTGAGCTCGCTCTCCGGACAGCTCTCTCCTCTCTGGACTCCTTGCTGGGAGACTCTGGAGCCCTGGTCTCCCTGGGTTCTCTAGGCTCAAGGAGCCGACCATTTTCTGACTCGTGACCGCTAGCAACTCCCGGCAGTTGAGGCAGTCACAGGGCTAACCCATATTCTTCCTGTTTGCTGCCTGATATCCAGTGTCTTGAAAGCCATTGCTTCTCATATTTTGGCTTTTGTTTTTGTTCTTGTTTTTTGTTGTTTCAGGTAGAAGGTGCCTGTTACCCCACCTTGGCTGAAAGTGGGAACCCCTTAGCCATTAGAATTAAAATTAAAAATGTTAAATTCGGTTCTTTAGTTGCAATATCCACGGTGCAGGACAGGCCCCCCATCGCCGCAGGAAGTTCCATTGGGCAGAGCTGACCTAGAGCCTTCTTACCCGCCTCCCATGGTGATTCACAGCCGAGCCTGGTGATTACAGAGGCTCACCTCTTGCAAAAGAGACAGGTGGACGGCCAGGAGAACAGCGGGAACTTGGTTCGGCAACAGCAGCAGATCTATAAGAAAAGGCCTTGTTAGAGCCCGATTTAGTCCAAAACTCACTGGGTCCAGTCCTGTCCCCCCCAAGCCCTCACCCAGGGCTCCGGTGGGCAAGGGACAGGGCGGGGTGCGGGCCCTCACCTTGCCCTTCTTCAGGCTGCTGAACAGCTCCTTGTTCTGCAGGAACTTCTCCATCTCCGCCTTCACCAGCACACGGCGCACGTCCATCACCTCCTCCACAGTCAGAGCCAGGCTCTCCACGGGGTGGCTGAACTCCTGGGGCGGGAGGGTCCGGGGTGGGGCTCACTCAGGCCCTCTCTACACGTGCCCTTCCCCAGGACCCCGACGTCCGTCCTCCTGGCCTCAGACTACCCGAGCCCTGCTGACGCCCCCCAGCGGCTGAGCCGGACCCTGACCCTCAGCAACTGAGAGAGACACTACATGTTTGTTGCTTTACGCTGCTGGGTCTGGGGGTAGTTTCCATACAGCAATGGTGACGCATACAGAACTCAGGGGAAGCATTACCGTTCGCGGCGGAATATCAAGAACAGCACCACCTTGCCCTCACACAGCACTTACACTTTTCAAAGCATTTTCACACCTGTTCTCCTTTGAGACTCTTAAAAAATATATTTTTTAAAAATTTATTTCAGAGAGGAAGGGAGAGAGATCGAAACATCAATGATGAAGAGAACCTGCCTTCTGCACGTCCCCTATCAGGGACCTAGCCCGCAACCCGGGCATGTGCCCTGACTGTGAATGGAACCTGGGACCCTTTAGTCCGCGGGCTGATGCTCTATCCATTGAGCCAAACTGGCCAGGGCTCCTCTGAGCCTCTTGATAAAACATCAAGGAAATGATAGAGACCACACCCTGACATCTCCACATGCCAGCCAGGGGCCCCTTTGATAAAATCTCACACCACGGCTCAGGTCCAGTAGCTCTTCACAGGACAAGCCACAAAATTTCACCTGATGAGACCGAGGTGCAGGGAGGGCCAGCATCTTGGAGGCCAAGTCGGGACCGCCTCACCCCAATAAAACGCTCCCGGGTCACCTCACGAAGCCCTCAAGGCACAGGGTTTCTCCTGCTGCCTAACCACAGAGCTGGGACAAGACTCCACATGCAGGCTGTCCCTTGGCAAGGGCCTTCCGCGGGGGGCCGCAGAGCTCAGAAGGCCCAGGAGGTGGCAGCAGAGACCAACCTGCCCAGAAGGCGGCCCAAGCAAAGAGCAGCCACAGACCCCAACCACGCCTACCCTCTGCCTGGAGCCTTGTCGGGGTGAAGGGTGCACTCGCCCAGCCGCCCTGGACAGCCAGGCCCCTCACTCACCAGCCACAGGTGACTGGGGTCGGCGGCCGCAGAGGCCTCTGGCCTGTCCTTTGCTGAGCGCAGGTCACTGGGTCGGGGGGAGCTGGGGTCAGCCTGGGACTGGACGCTCACAGGGAAGGGGCCTGGAGGAAGAGTTTGGAAGCCACGTCAGAACAACCTGGCAAAACCCTGGTGTGGGAGGGCTGCCCAGGGGCCGAGGGAGATGCCGGACGGCGCCAGACGGGCAGCGGGAGCCGGTGGGTGGTTTCATGGCGGAGGCGGGAGTCCTCAGGCAGAGGGTCAGAGAGAGAACATGTCACCCCATCACAGCCCGTGCAGTGCAGGAGCCCAAGGGACCCCTGAGGGAGTCTGAGCCCATGAATGAGCCAACGTGGAGTCCCATGATGGAGCCACGGCAGCCACGGTGCTGGCCACACAGGGCCTTCCTGCTCGGGGGCCCGCCCACTGCATTTCATACTGGAGAAGGGAGGCGCAGAAGGCAGGCTAGCCCACCATGGGGTCTGAGTTTTGAGCAGAGTTTGGGGGGACAGTGAGGTATCGCCTGGCCTGGCCCTCTTCACGCCAGAGAGTGAGTCATAACTACCAAATGGGACCATCCTGAAAGTGGACCGTCACATGCTACGGTGACCCCGAGGGCAGAGAAGGGGCCTGGCCATGTCTGTCCTGCTGGCATTTCGTGGAGCACAGCCTGTACAAGGGTGGGACTGACCTCATGGCCACAAGGACCGATCTGTCCTCTGTGCTGACCGACAAGGAGGAGGAGGCACCCCCGCCCCCCCCGTCGGGTTCACTGAGGACACAGGCCCACTGACAGAAACACAGCTAGCAGGACCTATCACTCAGCTCCCCTCTCCATCCATCTGCCCATCCGTCCACCCCTCTGTCCATCCATCATCCATCTTCCGACTGTCATCTGTCCATCCGCCCAGCTTTCTTTCTGTGAACCAATAGACTAAGAGTCATTACCTGTAGGTAATGGGATCGTGGGTAAGTTTTTAGTTTTTTAAAAAGGTTTTGCAATGAATATGGGTTAGTAAGTTGTCAAGTTAAAAAAGTGGGGTGCGCCTGCCTGAGCTGGTGCAGACAGTGTGGGCCAAGGGACACGTACCCACAGGACAGGGCGAGGGCGAGGGAAAGGGGGTGAGAGGCGGCACTTGCCCTGCTCCTGGGTGCTCGGCCGCCAGGTGTGCATGCTGCCCGCGCGGGCCCGGGACGGCTCCAAGCCTCCTGGGGGCTGCGTGGCCGGCTGCAGGCCAGAGGCCACTTCACTCCGCAGCTGGACAAGGTCGTGCTCTGAGAAAGAGCGGTCCCGCTTCAGGGTCACCTCCCCACACGGGGACTCTTCCTCCTGCGGACAAACCAGACCAGCCCGACCCTCACCTTTTGCCCACCAGCACCTCCTGCCCGTCCCTGGACTGAGGCACAGGACACGTGGTCCTGCCGGGTCCACGGAAGCCATAGGGCCGTCCTCCAGCCACTGCTCAGCCTGACTGTCCTCTGGACAGTGGAAGGCAAGTGCCCCCCAAACCAGGCAATTCCCTGCAGCCTCTGGAAGGTCTGGTATCAGGTGGATCCCACTGACCTGGCCTCCACCTGGCCTTCCTGGCCCTGAGGCAGGGAGGACGGACAGGAGCCACGCTGGGACACGCTGGCTTTTCACATCAACCAGGGGCTGCTCAGCCTCCGGCCCCAGGATGGCAGCCCTCTTGTGCTATGGGAACGGGGTGGGGTGCAAGGCCACTGTCCCTGTCACCCCGGAGTCCACCATGCTCGCGCCCAGGGAAGGACACCTGCGTTGGCAGAGGGCACTGCCCGAGGCTCTGAGCAGCGGGCGCCCCACACTGGACGCTGCACCTGGACTTGCTCAGCCCCTCCTCACTGCCTGCCCCCCCTGCCCCTCCCTGGCCTCTCTCAGGAGCCTGTGGAGTCTGCCCCTCCCTGGCCTCTCTCAGGAGCCTGTGGAGTCTGCCCCTCCCTGGTCTCTCTCAGGAGCCTGTGGAGTCTGCCCCTCCCTGGCCTCTCTCAGGAGCCTGTGGAGTCTGACCTCAGACGTGTTCATCTCCTCCATCTCCGCCAAGGTGGGCGCCTTGAGCAGGACCCGGGGCCGTGGGCGTTGGGCGCAGCTCCCGGCATCCGCCACGGACAGGTTGATGCAGGAAGTGGACTTGACGTCCCCGGAGCAGGCGTTGAGGATACAGGGCAGAGAGCCAAACCCTGGGGGAGCCAAACCCGGGTGGCGGGGGCAGGACAGGATGTCAGGGGGGAAAAGTGCAGGGAGGGGGGAGGAGCGGCAGGGAAGGGGGTCCCTGGCTCACCCCGGCCGCCCCAGCGCTGGGCCCCCACGGGGCGCAGCCTCCGCTCCTGCTTGATCTCCTCCAGGATCTTCTCGTGCAGGGTCCGCTGCTTCTGGGGCAGGGGGCGGAGCCTTCGCTCGGAGACCTGCAGGGGCGTGGCCGCACAGGGGGCAGTTAGGGAGGCCCACCAGGAGCCCTGTCCAGTGAGCTCCTGGGGACGCGGCCATCGAGACCAACCCTTGGCACCTCCCTCCGCACACATGCCACGCTGTCCCCCGGTCCGGGAAGGGGGCCCAGAGGTGAGGGCACCGAGCCGGCACCTGCTTCAGCGGAGGCCGGGAGCGGATGAAGTCGAGGATGAGCTCGTGGGCGTCCTTCTTCACCCGGGGAGGGATGTCCCCATCGACCTGCGGGGGCGGGAGGCGCTCAGGGCCTGGTCCTCATGTCCTCCTCCCTGTGGCGGTCAGTGTGGCCCAGGGTCCTGCTCACGGTGCCCACACTGGCACCGCCCCACTCTTCCCTGCGTCTGGGGTCTTCGTGGGAAAATCGGGTCCGTGGCACCACCTCCCAGGGTCGTCACGAGAACGAGATGAACCCGCACATTTAAAATTCTTAGGGTGACAGCAACAGCGGCCACAGGGGATTCCCCTGGACCATCCCGCGGCCTCCGCACCTGCCCCCGGTCACACTAGGAATTGGGGCCACGGCTGCCTGCTCCCACGGGGCGCCCGGCGGTGGCCAGCACACAGGTGGGGAGGGGCGGGGAGGGGAGGCGCGGCCGGCTCACCATGACCTTGCGCAGCTTGTAGTTCCTGGCGCGGATGTCCTGCATCAGCATCTCGAAGGGGGTGAGCTGGAACTCGGTGGGCAGCGGGTTAAACTCCTGCTCCTGCACCTTCTTGAGCTTCACTCCGTGGCGAAGCTCCCGCATGAGCTGGACCCAGAGTCGGGCCTGGACCCCGAGAAGGTGAGAATGGGCCTGAGCCCCGGCCAGGACTCCCGGGGCCCTCCAGGCGCAGGTCCTCGGGGTTCCGGGTCGGGGAGCCGCGTCTTACCCAGTCCGTGTGCCTCAGGTTGTCAAGCTCCGCCAGGGGCTGCTCCGCCTGTGGCTCGTCCTCGCGAAGCTTCTGCAGCATCTGTGGGTCCAAGAGAAGGTGGGGAACCGCAGCTCAGGGTGTGGGCACCTGCCGGGCTGTCACTGTGGCCTGTCCTTACCACACAGGCTACTATTCCACCAGGAAGACTGGGCCCAGGCTCGGGCGCAGAAAGGTATCTGGGAGAACTAAGCCATCGGCCACAGAGCCACACGGGACACCTGGTGCCCCATCGCCATCCCTGGCAGCTTCTCCTTGGCAAGGGCGGGGACGAGAGCCCGGCACCCACAGAGAGCCTCTCTCGCCTGGTCTGCACGCCCCAGCGAGGCGTGGGGCCCCCGAAGAGGGCACGGAGCCGCTCTCCCGAGTCAGAAGCGCTTTCCCTCAGATCCCAGCTCACAGCCGGTCCCCAGGAAGGCCTCTCTCAGCCTCTTCACCTGGGCCACACCCGCCCACCCTCTCAGCACACCCACGGCCACGCCTCCACCTGCGAACCCAGCTACAGTCTGCATTCATCTGCCTCTTCAATGGTTACTCTGCGCTAGTGACTCCATGAGGCCAGAACCACATTTTCTGTCTGTTTTTTCCCTCATGTTGGTATTCCTGTCTCCTTAGCACAGAGTAGCACATGCTAGGCCTTAAATGTTGGTTGAATGAATGAATGGATGGATGGGTATATGGGTGATGAATGATGGATGATGGGCAGGTGGGTGGGTGGATGGATACATGGATGGATGGATGGGTGGATGGATGGATGGGTGAGAGGGTGAGTTACTCAGCAAGTCCTGGAAAACAGTCAGGTATGTATTTTATGACCTGGGGAAAATGCCACCAGCATGTTCAGGGCCATAGAAGGATATCCGGGATTGTTGGGTAACTACTACGCTGAGAATTTGAGAAGAAGCTGCTAGGTTTGCTGCCTCCATTGTCCTGGGTCTTGGCAGCATCTGGGGCGTCTGTTCTCACCAGCTCCCCCACCTGGAGAAGCATCTGCCCTTCAGCACACAGCCCCGTGGCCCCCCCCCCCCCCTCAACTAAGACAGAACCGGTTTCCCTGGCTTTAGCCCCAAGCCACTTGCCAAACTGCTCTAGGAAAGGCTGCCAGGTCTCTGAGAAGCACAAGGTAGTGATTCTAAAAATAGACCTGTGTGTGACCTGGTGGTCCCTGTGGGCAAAGGGCACGAGGTGTGTCTCCCATCCTTCCTGGAGCAGCACACTTGTCCCTGAGCAGCAGCCGGTGCCCCCCCCCACCCCCCCAGAGAACCACCCTGCACTCCCTCCACCACAAATTCCCTGACGTTCTCATGGGTCAACTGCTTGAAATCTAGAGCTTTTTAAAAGAAAGAGCATCTGTCCTCTGGGTCAGAAATCAATCCCAGCCACGGAACGGTGACTTCTGAGCACCCACTAATTGGAGCGTTAGCAGGACATCTCCAAGATGCAGCGGAGGAGTGGGGAGGGAGGGTCTGTGGGAGACCAGCAGGGGCCGAGGAGCCACCCACCTTGGAGTATTGATGGGCTGCAGACAAGGGCCAAGAGGCTCACCGACTGGCTTGTCCTGAGCTGGGTCCCAGCCCACCAGTCAGAACAGCCCTGAGAGCCCGCTCGGGCCAGAGGGTCAGGGAAGCTGCCCGGAACGCTTCTTGGTTAGAGGAAACGAGAGACAGTGCCCGTGAGGGGTCAGGGTGCAAGCAGGATCGGCATCGTTGAAAGAATACCTCCTGCACTCGCAGGAGAAGGGAGCACATTCCCCCAACTTCTCCAGTGTCCACGTTCTCCTCTGTGAGGTGCAAATGGGAAGCCGAGCTCCCCACTTGTTTCCTCCAAGACCCGGAGAGCTGAGGGGCAGCCTGTCAGCCCCTAACTCTGAGACCACCAGGGGCAGGGCAGCCCTGGGAGACCACCAGCGGAGGCCCAGCTCGGCCCTGTGCTCGCTCTGGGAGAGGGACGCGGCCGCTCCGAGCCTCCGCTCTCCCCTAAAACAGGCGATACCCACAGGGGACTTGGTTATCCTCTGCCCCAAGGCTCCAGGCACCCCAGCACCTCTGTGGGTCCTGGGGGCAGGGAGGAGCGGCTGCCTTTAGCACCTCATCTTGAGGAGGAACAGCACCTGCCCAGGTGAGCTGGAGGCAGGAGGTTGATACCTAACTGAGAGGCCTCTCGTCCCCTCCTGCCTCCTCCTGAGACCCCTCCCTTTTGCTCACCACCGTCGCACGGGGTCCCCCACCCTGTCCTTGGCCCCTGCCCCCTCCTGCCTCCGTCCACCCTGTCCCTCCCCGCACGCCTCTCTGCTCACCTCCTTGGCCTCGCGGACCCTGGCCAGGAAGGCCCGCAGCTCCAGCGTCTCCACGAAGAGCGCGCGGCACACGGCCTGGTAGTGGGCCTGCGCGCCCCTGGGGTCGGTCAGGCGCGCGGCGCACAGCCGCATGGCTTGCGCGAAGGTGCGCACGGCGCGGGGGCCGCCCTCCGCCTCCTCCTCCTCCTCAGGGCCCCCGTAGCCCTCGTCCGCAGCGCTGCAGCCTCCGTCCTCGCAGTCGTTGTTGGCCATCAGGTCGATGAGCCGCTCCAGCTGCGGGCTGAGCTCCCGCTCCTCGCTTTCGTCCAGACCCCAGTCCAGTGCGCGGTAGATGGCGAAGCCCAGTGACTGCACCATCTGTGGGACAGGGGTCCAGACCATCAGGGGGCAGTAGGGGGTAGGGGGAGGGCACCACCGGGGAGGGACCGGGGGCTGGGCCTGAATCGCAGGCTGACAGTGCCATGGAAGCAGCCATGTCCTCCACAGGTGGTGTGCCATGGGGCCACCAGAACAAGACCCTGGCCCCCCAAATAGCTCAGCCACAGTGGAAAACATTGGCCAGTTCTGACAATCAAACGCATTTACCACGTGATCGGCAGCCCGTCTCCCAGATGTTTAACCAACAGAAGGAAGAACAAGCATCCACGACGCTCGTCCTGCAATGCCCACAGCGCCCACGCCTGGGTCCAACCGTCCCCCACGGTGGACGGCACACAGAGGTGGCCCCTTCTCACAGTGAAAGCGGAGACCGCTGGGCCCCTCACACCCCACACGCAGAGCGGGGCCGGCCCAGTCTCTGCGCGTGGTTCCCTGATATCAAACTCGAGGCAGGATAAGTTTCCTCTGTAGCCACAAAAAGCAGGCCAGTGGTTCTGAGCCGGGCTGGGCTGGGGACTGGAGGGGGACAGGACGCTCAGGTGATGGAAGAGGTCTGTGTCCTTGTGGTGAAATGGTAGGTACCTCTGTCAGAACCCGTCAAACTCGAGTGTAAAGTACACCCCCAAAAATTCGATTACAAAAGACAGTGGCACCCTGATTACATGTTATCCCTTTCATGTAATAGAACAGTACACTGTAAGTCTGAGAAAGACCAGCTTATTGACACACGCTGCTGGAATAAACCCCTTAACTCTGCATGACAAAGTCTGACACTTGAACTGATAAGAGATGACCTCCTCATTTAAGTATGTTAAACTGCATGTAAATGTCAATGTGTGTAAATTTTGCCTGAAAAAGAAAAACCTAAGAAGTAATCGTATTTGTAACTGGTTATAACTGTCAGAGCCCCAAGCTGGGATTCACAAAGCTTTTTGTTTTTTGGGGTTTTTTTTTTTGTTTGTTTGTTTTTGTGTGTTTTTTAAAATATATTTTATTGGTTTTTTAGAGAGAGGAAGGGAGACGGATAGAGAGTTAGAAACATTGATGAGAGAGAAACATCAATCAGCTGCCTCCTGCACACCCCCTACTGGGAATGTGCCCGCAACCAAGGTACATGCCCTTGGCTGGAATCGAACCTGGGACTCTTCAGTCCACAGGCCGACGCTCTATCCACCGAGCCAAACCGGTTAGGACCAGCTTTTTGTTTTTTAAAGTGCAATTAGCACATTAAAAATCTGTAAGCTAAGGTGTGGCTCGGAGGTTGACCTCCTATGAACCAGGAGGTCACGGTTGGATTCCTGGTCGGGGCACATGCCCAGATTGGGGTTGTGGGCTCCATCCCCAGCGTGGGGTGTGCAGGAGGCAGCCAATCAATGATTCTCTTCCACCATGGATGTTTCTATCTATCCCTCTCCTTCCTCTCTCTCTAAAGAAAATCAATTAAAAAAAAAAAAGGACAACACCTCTGCTTATGCTGGGCACTGCACTGAGCTGGCTGCCACCTAACTTTGCAACAAAGCACCGGTAACCTCCCGTGCCATAGGGCGGGCACAGAGGCACAGAGGCCAGGTCCCTTGCCTGCAGCTAATAGCTGGCCGAGCTGGACTTGAGACTCTGGTCTGCCCGTGGCCTGGAGGAAGGCTGCGTGGTGGCAGGTGGAGCCTGGCCCTCACCAGGGCACCTTCCACTCCCCGACATCTGGCCTCAGAGGACCCCCTGGCTCTCCTCTCACTTCCTGCCTTCCCACCACCCAGCACCCAGGAGCTGAGCAGAGCTGAGCTAAGGAGGGTGAGCACCAGCATCGAGCAGGGGACGGGTGCGAGAACAGGGCTCTCTGTCCTGCAGACAGGCCCTAGAGAGCACCCTGGACCCGGAGGGTGCCTGGGGGGTTAGCCAGGCTCAGGGACTGGTGGGAAGGGAAGGCTCCAGCCCAGAGGATCATGGATCGGCCGCCCCAGCCAGTCCTGGAGGCTGTCTCACCTCTGCTTGTAGGCAGGCGGGGTCACAGACCAGCTTGAGTCACACCCGAGAACCATGAGTCAAAGGGTAGAGCCCAAGACCTACAGGCTGCTGACACCTGACAGGTCACTGCAGGGCCCTGGCCAGGGGAGCCCCCAGGGCAGTCGGCCAGAGGACCCCTTGTGCCCCTCAGGATGACTTGGTGGGCAGGAGCCACCATTTATTTATTTATTTTTTAGAGAGAGAGGAAGGGAGAGGGAGAGAGAGAAACATCAATGAGAGAGAAACATCATTGAGTGGCTGCCTCCTGCACGCCCCCTACTGGGGGTCAAGCCTGAAACCCGGCCATGTGCCCTGACTGGGAATCGAATCGGTGACCTCTTGGTTCATGGGTCAACGCTCAACCACTGAGCTATACCGGCTGGGCCAGAAGCCACCACTCACACCAATTCCCATCAAGTCTTTCTTGGCCCAGAGGTAGGTGCCAGGAATAAACTTCATGTCTGTCCACTCTGGGTCTGCCCCCCAGGCCCTGCTGACCCTAGTGGTGGCTCTGACCAGGTCTGTCCAATGGGGACCACTCTGCCACAGGGGGCAGGACAGACAGAGGTGAAACAGAAAGGCCCTCACCCCCAACACAGCACAGCGCCCCGCCATGGGGCCTCCCCCTCACTGTCCAGGCAGCAGCCTCCGCTAGCACCACGTCACTGGAAGGGTCAACTCCATCAAAGCACTCATCTGAGAGCTGCTCCTAAAAGCTTTTCGGTGCCCCATGAACCTGGAAGGCAGGCACTTGCTTTCCCATAAGGAGAAATCTGGGCAGCCAGCCAGAGTCTCAGGACCTCCAGCCCTGCCTGCGGGCGGCGGGCCAGCCGGGGGGCCAGCCCAGTAATGGAAGGAGCCACGGAGAGAAGGAGCTGACGCTGCAGGCCGGCTCTGGAGCCGCAGTGAGAATCAGGGCCAACATGACAAGTGTGCCCCTGGCCGCGTTTCCTGGGTGGGTATCAGGTTAATCTATGGGCCCCAAGCACAACCCTCCAGATTAGACACCCCTACAAGGGGGTTAGACACCCGCTACAAGTCCCTTGTAAAAAGCTGCAGAATTGATAACCATAGGTCTCCTTTGCAGGAGCCGGTGTGGACCGGAGGGACAGCCCTGGGGACACGGCTGAGGGGTGCAGAGGGCTGAGGGGTGCCTCATTCCTGGGCTGCAGATAAGCACCTTATACAGAGCATCATGGGGCGCGAAGGGGACCGAGAGCCACGCGAAGCAGTGGAGATGAGTCTTGAAAACAGATTGTTGTTTCCCCCCACAAACTCCAGAAAACTATACAGGATGGGGCAAAGTAGGCTTACAGTTGTTCGTATGGAAAATAATACAACAATTAATAAGTAATAACACAAGGATAAACTGTGTGTGCTTACACCGGTAAACCCACTTTTGCCCACCTGGTACGTAGGCAGCACAGAACTCGGAGCAGCCCCAGCGACACTGTTTACGCAGCCAAGGGCGGACCTGCTCACCGACATTACTGAGAGCTGCCAGCAGCTTTGGGATGGTTTTGTTATTGTTTTTAAATTCTCCACAACAGAGGATATAGCCTCTTTCAGCCTGAGCCACCACCCCCCTCCGCTTAGTACAAAACTGTGTTTAATATAGGAATGTGTATTTGCATAAAACTGGTTTTTAAAAGGCAGCGGAATGATAAACATCAAATTCAGGACAAATTACCTGGGGGCAGGTCACTGGGGGGCACAGGGAGAAGTCCTACTGCTGAGGTCTGAGTTCTGGGGGGTGTGGGGGCTCCTGGCCATTGCTCACGCAGCTGGTTTTCCTCTGTGTCCCTCTGACCCGCACCCTGCCAGACACTCTCTGGGCCCCCAAACATCACGCCACCTTCGCTTTCTCAGGAGGTGGAAGGAGAGGGGGTAGGTATCATGGCTTCCCCCTCCCTTTAGGGCCATCAAGGCTCACTGGGGCCCACACCACCCACATGGGCTCCCCCCGCCCCCCAAACCTCTGGGAAAAATCTCCCTCAGGTCCCTTCAATGAAGGCCCTAGAGAACTGTATCTGTGTCCTGTCCCCCAAATCAATGGTATAACTAACTACATGTTTTCTAATTCATACTATACAACGCACGTATGCTTTAATATGTATCAAGCAAACGTAAAAATTGCTCTGAAAGTACCTGGGCTTCCGAACTGGCCGGTGACACCACCATCATTGTGGGCTCTGCAAGAGAGAACAGGCAGTCAGGACAGGCCTCACCCTCAGACCCCAGGAACGAGGAACAGGTGCCCAGCCACCTTCCCCTGGGGAACAGACAGCCCAAACCCTCTGTTCCCACAGCAGGGAGCTCACAGCGGGCAGGGCCATCTGGCCATTTGGAAAGACCCTGTAAGACCCAGCCATGAGCTGGATGCCCAGGTGAGGGGCCAGGACAGCAGGGCAGCCCCTGCCCACTCCAGGTGTGGAGCCGAGCCGGACGCTCCCAAATCACAGCAGAGCTCCTGGCTGCCGAGCTGGGTAAGGGCATCAGTCACCGCCCTGGATCTGGGATGTTTACCCCAAGCTGTCCCAGCTAGGAAGTGGAGGTGCAGGGGGAGCTGCAGCCGCCCCTCTCCCTCTCCCCACAGGGCCTCCCAGGATACCGGCTGGATGAGACCCGGGCCCAACGCTCCCACAGCCTTCCTTGAACTCGGCAGGTAGAGCTGCATTAGACGGAGGTCAGCTGCCTGACATTCCTTCTCGAATGAGGGGGATGTAAACACACCAACCATGAAGCCGTCTGCTAAGTGAACCTGCTAACTACGCAAATATTTTCAAGATGCCGTCAAGCGCCAGGAAGATTGCCAAGATAAAGGGACTCCGTGTCGGACAGATTCATTAAAATAACAGAAAACATCCACCCAGCACCAGCGGAGCTGAACCAGTGGGAGCCAGCGGCACTGTGGCTGTGCTAGTTCCAGTCAAAGTCTGCAGCTGGGATGGGGGGGAGGCCATGGGAGAAATCAGACCCAGAACAAAGGTGCCCCCTGACCAAGAAGGGGTGCAGCCAGCCTTCAGGGCTCCTTACTGACTGAGCCTGTCTCCGATTTTTAAAGAGAGTGAGTGGGAGGGGGAGAGACAGAGAGAAACATCGATGTAAGAGAGACACATTGATTGGTTGCCTCCTGCACATGCCCTGACCAGGGCAGGGGATCAAGCCTGCAACCATGTACATGCCCTTGACTGGGTTCAAACCTGGGACCCTTCAGTCCACAGGCCGACGCTCTATCCACTGAGCCACACTGACTAGGGCTCTGGTTGAAATAATTTCAATGCTTACATCCATGGCTGAAATAATCCATGTGTTAACCAAAGTAAATGCTCAGGAATCTAATTGTGAACTTGGGGAGACTGTGGGTTGGGATGAGCAAGCTGCCGCTCGGTGAGGTTTGGGGCAATGGAGGCTGTGCCCAGCTCTCTACACACAGCCCTTGGCTACCCAACGGACAAGTGATTTGTTACGGCTCCAGCTGCATCGCCACCTGACGGAGGCTGGTGCCATGACTTCCTCCTCACAGATGAGGAGACTGAGGCTCAGGTAGGTGAAGAAATGCACCCCAGACCACAGAACTAATCAGTGGCTGGGCTGGGACCCCGACACCGCACCCTGCCAGACCCCAAAGTGTAGAGACCTCACCCACCCAGAACACGCAGGTCTAACGACCAGCCAGGGCTTCTCCGTCCCTGAGGGAAGCACGCCCTCGCCAAGACCGACTAGAAAAGTAAGGCTCTCCGGTTTCCTCCGTGTGAAGTCACAGATGAGGAGGAATCGAGAAGCCACGGGGTTCTCTTTGAAGTGATCCTCGGCCGTAGTAGGAGGAGATGAAAGGTGTCATTTGAAGAAGAGTCTGTGGGGACTGCAGCCTGGAGTTCCCTGGAGCAGCTTCAAGAGGAAGTGCTTCACCTGCCGCCAGGTGGGTGGCAGGAGGAGGCTACCTGGCAGCCGAGTCCCCTGCAGCCTGGGGTGTGTGTGGAGGGGGAGGGGGGCAGGGGCTTAAGAAGCATTGTTCAGGCCGGATCCCTACCCACCTCTGCCACCTGTGGTCTGACCTGGGGTCTGGCCTCTCTGACCTCCTCTCCTCACCTGCAGATGGAGATGACGCCTGCCCACCTAACTCAAAGGACCAGCGAGGGAAGGAGGGCAGACACTTCCTGGATCAGACAGCCTGCAAGGATGTGGAGGTTGGGACCAGCGTGATACACTGTCCCAGCGACGGCAGGGGGACTCCTACCTCCAGGGCCTCCCGCCCAGGACTGCGTAGTCTTGGGGTCAGGTCAGGGAATGGTGTGGAGGAGACCCCACCCATCTGGGGGGAGGCCGGCTACGCCTGGGCCCCCCCGAGGCTGGACCCCAGGGGCCTTAAATACTGACAGTTACCGAAGACGACACAGCAGAGGGGACTCCCAGCCCAGAAGGCTCCTGCCTTTCACATCGCAGGCCTGGAGCAGCCGCGTGGCCCTGGGACAGACCGAGGCCGTGCTGGCTGTGGGACTGGCCCCCACTCCACGCTGGTGGGAGATGACAACCACGCCAAAGACACACACCTCCCAGAACCGCACCTGCTGGCCTCCTGGCTAGCGTAGAAGGCACGCCCAGGTGGCATGCCGCCGCCGACCACTCACCCTAACAGCCACACACACCAAGGGACCCTGGACAGCCACCAAAGAGAGGGAGGTGTCCGTTGTAATGAGACAGGCCGAGCCCCCTTTTAAGAGAAGGAGCGGAGGGAACCTCGTGTTTGGGGTGTGTGTGCTGGGCCTTCTGCTGTGAGGAGGCTCGGACTGCGTTCCCGTCACACTCTCTGAACTTGGAGCATGTGACACACTGTGGGGTCAAGAAACGAATCTGTGTGCGGGTGTGAGAACGGGCACTCGGAGCGGGGTCTGCGGGAGAGCAGAGCGCGGGGTCAGACAACCTGTGTCGCTGAGCAGCCGCCTCCTGGGCCTGCTCTTAGAAAGCAGAGCTCCGCCCGTACAGGTCAGTGTGAGATGGAACAGAAACACCCAGGGCCTGGCATCTACGCCGCCCACACATGCTTGCTCCTCATCAGGAAACAGACTTTAAGCTTCAGGGAAGGACACTGAGGCCCCGCACGCTCCCTAGGAAGGAGCTGGCGAAGGTGGGGCGGGAAGACGCCTGCTCGAAACCACGGAAGTCGTGTGTTTGTTTAGCAAACAGAGAGCTCTCTGGGCCAAAGGCTCCGTGTGTGTGGTGGTGTGGCCCGTGTTCCCCACTTCACTTCCGCCAGTGCCTCAGGGTGGGTGAGGTAAACATGCTTCGCCAGGAACTCAGAGTCACCCACAGGTTCCCCCCCCCCGCCCCCCGCAAGCAGGAGCCAGGACCCCCAGGAGCCAAGTCAGTTCAGTGGAGCCCGAGTTGGGAGATGTGTGCTGGCAGCGCCCTAAGCAATGCACGCTCAGTCTTGCATCATTTTTTTTTTAAATCCTCACCCGAGGATATTTTACCATTGATTTCAGAGAGAGGGAGCGAGGGAGAGACACATCGATTGGTTGCCTCCTGCACACGCCCCAACCGAGCCAGGAATTGAACCTGCATCCCAGGTATGTGCCCTGGGTGCCTGGACCGGGAATGGAACCTGTGACCCTTTGGTACTCGGGCTGATGCTCTAATCACTGAGCAACACCAGCCACAGCTGTCTCTGCATCTTCACAAAGTTCTGGGGCCTCTGCTCCCAAGACCTGCCAGCGTCTCTCAGGGAGAGCCCAGGGAGATCCGCCGATGGTCCCACCGACAGGCAGCAGCCGGAAGCGATGCCTGACATTCCACTCGGCTAGGGACGGCTCACGTGAGCTTCTCCTTTGGTCCTCACTGTTGACCCTCTGTGCAGCCCAGAGAGGGTGAGACGTGCCCAAGGTCACCCGGCTGATTCTCCCCCCACCCCCAGCTGCTGGCCTGGCTTCCCAGCCCCTGACGTGTCCCCCTTGCTGACAGTCATCCTGGTGCTGGCGGTGTCCCAGCAATGGCAGGGGGACCCCTTCTCAAGGTGCGGCCCAGGGGACCCCTTCTCAAGGGATGGCCCCAGGGACTGCGCACAGACGGGCGGTCCCACAGTGGGCCCTGGGCCCCACGGCATCAGCATGGGGGGAACGTGTCAGAAATGTGTATTCTCGGGCCACTCCAGACTGGGCAGAACGGACACTTCAGGGTGGCCCGTGATCTGTGTGCCTGCATTTAGCACGTCCACCAGCGTGAAAACCGCCCCCCCGAAAGCGTCAGAACTATACTTCCTGGACCCAGTGCTGCTGTTGCTGCTGCTGTTGCAAGTGTCCCTCCCACCGCTGGCTTTTCGGCTCCGTGATGGGTAGGACACTGTCCCAGCCTGTCTGTGCCCCCTCCCAGGCCCTGTGCACACAGCCTGTGACACTGCAGGGACTGGGGCAGCAGCAGAAGCGAGGTTGCTAACCATCGGACCTTAAGGCAGAGAGTATCTGGATTTCTCACCTCTGATGGTAAGAGAATGAACCTGTGTTGTTTTAAGGAGTAAATATGTGTAGTTTGTTACCGCAGCCAGAGGGAACTCTTACACCCTATCCCACCGTATCCCACTGTCCAGTCCCTGGGAGAGGCCACAATGCCAATGCCCTCCAGTGGGGACAGCAGTGCCCACGCTGGACGGATGGGGGTGCCAGACGGAGCTGGAGACAGTGAGGGGCACTTCCCCACACGCCTGGCTCACCTCAGGCTGATTTACGGATTGCGGTTCACCACCTCCAGGCAGCCTTCCTGGAGGCCCAACTCCCTCCGAGGCGTCTAACAGGATCAGAGCGAAACCCCAGTGTCTGCCTGCGGGTGATACTCACTAGCGTATTTGCTTAAATGCCTACATCCCTCAACCAGACCAACCAGTGCTACAGAGCCGCCTCTGTGGGGCCACCATGCCCGGGTGGGGGAGAGTGGGAGGACCAGGGCCCTGAGGGTGGCAGAGGGGCTGGAGCCAAATCTCAGGGTGCACAGGGACCCCAAGGGCCCCTCCTCAGGAGTCGAAGTCTCTCCTAGGAGCACAGGGCAGGGTTTGCACGTCGGGGTGGGCTGGTGGCCCGGCCGAGGCGGCCTCGCAGGCTCAGCGTCTCCTGGGGTCGTCGGTGCACAGGCAGTGTCACCCATGTCTCCCAGAGGTCCCAGCTGGCCAGGGACTGCCTTCCTGTGAGGTCATGCTTGCTCAGAGGTGAGACTACACCGGGAATGCCATCTGCAAATACACCAGCTCAGTCACAGCCAAACCGGCGCCCTTCCCAGAGCTGCACCCTCCCACACACACAGCGGCCAGCCGGCCCTCACCTGGCTAGAGCTCATGCAGCACCTTCAGCCTCCACGCCCATCTCTGAGGGGGAGCAGGTGTCTTCTGCATGGAGAACGTTTTACGTCATCAAAAGTGTGCACATGAGCATGCATGTGTGCGTGTGTCTGTCTCTATGTGTGTATACGTGTGTCTGTCTCCCTCCGTGTGTGTGAGAATGTGTCTCTGTGTGCATATCTTTGTATTGGCGTGTGCACATTTGTGTTCATGTATGTGTCTGTGTGTGTGCACGTGCGAATGTGTCTGTGTGTGCAATGTTTGTATTGGCGTGTGCACATTTGTGTGTGTTCATGTATGTGGCTGTGTCTCTGTGTGTGTGCATGTCTGTGTGTCTGTCTCCATGTCTGTGTGTGCATGTGTCAGTGTGCATCTGTGACTGTGTGTGCATGTGCCTGTCTCTGTGTGCATGTGCACATATGGTGCGTATCGGTGTGTGCGTGTGTGTCCACATGTGCTTCCTGGGTCCAGGGTGAATGCAGACTCCCTACTGATGCTCCCTCCACAGTCCTTCCCTCGCAGGCATATTCCACCATCACCCCAGTTTATGGAGGAGGAGTGGGGGTACCGGTGAGACACCGAGCCCTGGCTGGAGGTAAAGGGTGGGAAGAGAACCCCAGCCCCATGGAGCTCATGACACAGGGACATCATATCCAGTGCAGGGCAGACTGAGTTTCTGGGTTTGGAAGCCTCGTCCACACAGCACGGGTTGTACAGGGAGCTGCCTGCAGCTTCACCCTGGAGACTGCAGCGCTTGAGGGTCAGCGCCTCAGGTCCACAGGCAGAGAGGAAGGAGCAGGAGGGCCTGGAGGGACAGGTGCGACCTGGCAGACAGGTCACATGAGAAAAGGCAGGTGTGACCTGGTGGACAGGTCATGTGAGACACTCAAGTGCTGAGGAGTAAGGCCTGGAAAAAGTTTTAGCATCAAAACTGACAAGAAAAAAAAATATCAGAAAAGTAGGGCAGTGTGCAAATTAGGGGGAAAAAAATGGAGAAGGTGGGGGGGAGGGGAAAGAGAGGAGGGGATGAGCACCCAGCTGTGGAGAGCCCAGGGCCTGGAGAGAAGTACGTTCCACTGGCAGATACAGACCAGGAAGGTGGGGTCTCACATCACGGTGACAGCCAAGCCCTGCACCAGGTGGACAAGTGCCACTGCAAGCATCCCAGGGCCACCTGATCTCCGACAGCTGCTGCGGTTAGGAAGAGAGCTTTGCCTGGGGCCATGGCTCAGCACAGCACTGCACAGGAAGCTTCCTGCCTCCATTAAAAAATAAAAATAAAAAAGGAAGCCTTTCCCATCGGCAGGCTCCATAATGGGCTCTTAAAATAACTCCACATGTCACCTTGCTTTCCTTTTCCCACTTTTTAAAAAAGGGGCTCCTAAGCAGTTATGAAGTCTTCAGACTAAAGATGAGGAAGGCGATTCTCCCAGCTCCCCCCATGCCGCCGAGGGGAGAAGGGTTCCATGGGCAAGTGAAGACACTATTAGTTATTCCCCCCAGGGTGGCTGAGCTTTGTGGTTGATTTCTTGAAAATTATTGTAAACATTTACTTAACCTGAGAACCTTCTCCTGATTGCTGTTTACAGCGAGGAATAACCACGCGCTCCCGGACACTCCCTTATCATCACTCAGGCCCAGGAGGCTGGCAGGCCGTTGGTCTAAAGTTCCAGCTGATTCACGAGAGGTCAACAGGACAGAAAGTTAGGTTAGATGATCCATTTTCCTTAATCTTGAAAAGGCAGCCTGTCACTAACCGACTCCACCTTTATGAGGCATGTTTATGATCAGAAACCAAAGATCGTATGGACTGGAAAATGAAATTGGGCTCCTCGATGGCCTGGGCTGGTACCTCCCCAAGAGGTCAACCTAGGGTGGCCACACGTGAGCTTTGAACCCCAGCCCAGATTTCCAGTTGACCTGTGAGCGTGGAGACAGCGGGACATGCTATTGGGTCTGCAATGACCAGGAAGAAGGGGCTGGAGAGATGGACAGTCCCTGACCACTCCCTGGAGGCCTGCCCTCTTGGTACACTTTGGAGAGTACCAATAAGAAACCCAGTGTGACTCTCACCGTTAGAGCGATGCAGGGTGCATCTTCGTTCTAACCAGCTACTGTGATTTGGGGCAAACTACTACTCTGTGCCTCAGTTTCCCCATCATTATAATCAGAGGGTCAGGCCCAGCAGTCCTGTCCTATGGTGCCAGGAGCCAGACCCTGGGTTATATTGTCTCCAGGGGTGGGGGGCGGTATGGGGATGGTGTTTTAATTAGGAAACTGCAGCTGCAGGAGAAATGATCTTTGTGAACAGGTAACCCCAGGGCTCTGCAGGCGAGGAGGCTGTGATGCTCGGGGCTCCTAGCCCAAGCCTTTTTTTAAAAAAAAATATGTTTTTATTGATTTGAGAGAGGAAGGGAGAGGGAGAGATAGAAACATCAATGATGAGAGAGAATCATTGATCGGCTGCCTTCTGCACACCCCCTACTGAGAATTGAGCCTGCAATCAGGGCATGTGCCCTGACCGGGACCTCCTGGTTCATGGGTGGACGCTCAACCACTGAGCCACACTGGCCGGGCCTAGCCCAACCTCTGAGGACAGTGGACTGAGTGCTGAACCCCAGCCTGGCCGCTTTCTGTGTGACCGTGAGTGGGCCTGAGCCTCAGCTCCCTGACAGTAAAATGGGAATGACAACGCTTACAATGTTCACCTGGCAAATCTCACCTGACTCGGTGCTTTCTGTGCAGAATAATGCAGCGCACAAGTGTCCCACAGCGAGGGGGACAGAAGCAGGGCACAGGGACCAGGAGAAATACAGCCATCATTCCGGGCAGGGTCCAGCAGACCCTCCCTGTTATAAGCAGCTGTTTCTTCGTCTAGCTTTGCCCCAGCCCTTCCCAGTCCTCGATGGCGCCTGCCCTGCCCGTAAGGATCTCTGCAAACCCACAGCTCTCGGGCTGGAGAGGGTCCAGCCCCCTCCAGCACACACAGCGGCCTTTGTGCTTCCCGCAGGGTATCGGCTTCGGGTAATAGCATCATATACTCCATACTGGTATTCTGGTTCCCCAGGGAAGAAAACAATTTTTTTCCTTAAAGAGGCAAAAAGTCACCCAAATTCATCATTCTAAATAGACTTCAAATACCTTTCAAGGGCTTAACTGCTGGTTCTTATTGATGATTAAGAGCAGAAAAACTACACAAGTTGTCTCCCAAGTTGTACACACGCTCCCTGCTCTCTAATGAACCCAGGAAATGGGTGGGAATCCAGGGAGGCACGGTCCCTCCTCCTCTCAGCCTCCTACCAACGAAAAAGACCCCAGGAGGACTTTAGTTCCCTCCCGGCCCAAGGCCCAGGGTGGATGCCACACCAGGAACCACCGGGAGGAAGAGACCACAGCCCGAGCCGAGGCCCTGGCCCAGGTGGGGAAACTCAGCCCCGTGCACGGCGCTCAGCCACCCAGTTCCTCTCTCCGAGGCCAACACGCCCGACCGCACAAAGCACCTGGCACTGAGTCAGGAGAGGGGTCCAGGTGGGGGAAGGGTCCAGGAAAGGCAGGGGGTGCCCTAGACTGGGGGAGGGAGGCTTGCAGGTAGAGAGAGGGAAGCATGGGGAGGCGCAGGGGACTTCCATGCGCAGAGCGAAGGCGAGGGGTCCCCTATCCAGCAGAGAGGGGTCCAAAAGGGGCGCCGGGTCCAGAAGAGGGTGCGGAAAGGGCGCTCGGACCCAGCAGAGAAGGAGGGAGGGAGAGAGGAGGGGTCGCCGCCGCAGCCCCAGGAGGAGCCCGCCCGCCCGCCCAGCCCCGCGGCACTCCCCACCCTCCGCGCCGCTGGGCCCGGCCACACCCCCGCCAGCCTCACCCGCGTCGCCGGGCTCCGGCCTCGCGCCGACCGAGCCGTCCCTGCGCAGGAGGATGTCCGCCGTGTCCCGGATGCGCCGCCGGCCGCCCGGCGCGCCCCGCAGCCCGCGGCAGCCCTGGAAGCACACGGCCCACGCCTGCTCCTCGTTGATGGGCTGCTCGTACGCCTTCAGCACCTCCTCCAGGGACAGCTCCCACGGCTCGGGCCGCCCGCCGCCCGCCGCCCGCTCCGCGGCCGCGGCGTCCGCGCTGGAGCTGCCGGCCCGGGCCATGGCCGCCCCATCATCGCCGCCTGCGCGCCCAGCCGGTTTCCATAACAGCCGCGCCGGGCCGGCCGACGCACCCGCCGAGCGCGGGGGGCGGGTCCCGCGCCTCCTGCCGCTGCTTTGTCATCCCCGGCGGCCCCGCCCCGGGCGCGCGGCGCAGGTGAGGGCAGAGGAGGAGGCGCGGGGCGGGGAGTCGGGAGCGGGGGGCGGGCCGGTAGTAGGGGGCGCGGGGCCGGCCCAGGGGAGGCGCGCACCCAGACGCGGTTCTTCCCGCCCGGAGCTCCCGGGAAAGCCAGACGGCGGGCACCCACGCGCGGCTCTCACTCGCGTACTTGCCCGGCATCCAGCCCCAAACACACTGCAGTGATTGCGGGGCCTGGGCGCGTTTACGCTGGAATGCGGGGGAGCCGGGAGAACTGTGAATCATCCTGCCAACACACACACACACTCACACACACACACACACATACACACACACGCGCGCGCGCACTCACACTCACACTCACGCACGCACGCGCGTGCGCTTGTGGCGGGCCTGCTGGCAAGGTGACCTCAGGAGGTTACCTCAGCGTGATGAGGGCGAGGGGACGGCCCTTCCAGGAGGGGAGCGGTCTGCGATAAATGCTCCACTGTCTCCAGGAAAAACAGTCTCAGTTCCCGGTGGGTGAGCTGCACTCCCTCAGACGAGACTGTGCCTCATTCCCGCCAGCTCACTCACCGCGTGGGAAGAGTGGCACCAGGCACCCAGGCACTTTATCCAGGCCAATCCGAGACCTCTGCGGCCAGAGTTGTTATTTTGTTAATCCTCACCTGAGGATATCCCCCCCCCCCCCCCCGCATTGATTCTTAGAGAGAGTGGGAGGGAGGGAGGGATGGGGACGAGAGAGAAACATCGACGTGAGAGACATATTAATTGGTTGCCTCCTGCACGCATCCGAGGGGGCTGGGGATCGAACCTGCAACCCAGGTGCATGAACTTGGCCAGGAATCGAACCCTCGACCCTTCCGTGCATGGGCAGATGCTCTAACCATTGGGCACCAGCCAGGGCTGCAGCCATGGTCAGAGTAACAGCCCAATGCAGCTGGAGAACAAATGGCAATAAGGCAATGAGTCCCAGCCGGGATCCCCTGGGGAGCACACAACATGCAGATTCCTGGAGATTTCTCTCCGAATGGGGGGAAATTTGGGTTCTGAAGTTCCTTGGTTGTTCTGAACAGTGACAGCAGTGCCGTGATTTCATCTCATTTGAAGGAGACTTGGGGTGTGGGGTAGGCTGTCGCCTGGGGCCCTACTGTCAAATAATGCCATCTGGAGTTTCAATCTTAAAATGAAAAGGAGTTTGATAAAGACAGCCCGTGCCCAAAGTTTCTACATTCAGCAGCTGGATAACTTTCAGTTCTAAGCGCATGCTGCCAAAATAACCGTGTTAGCACTCAGGAGATGGGGCAGGTGGGACCTATGCTACCTCCTGAAAAAAGGGTGCAAAGAACCTCAGGTAAAGCTTCCTGCCTAATCTCTCTCTCTCTCTCTCTCTCTCTCACACACACACACACACACTTGTCACTAGAGGGAAGGGAGAAGTTTCAAAGTCTGCCTTGGGATGGCAACAGTAAGGACCCCTCAGCGCTGCTCGGTGGTTTAAGGAAAGTCCCTCCTGACGCCTGTCACACAATGCAGGTGTGTGTGATCTGGGGAACTGGCCTCCCTGCACGGGGAGCTCATTCCTGATGGGCCCACTCCACAGGTGGTTTCTGCTTTCAACTCCGTGGGAGTCAAGACTTCCATCTGCATCACCTCTGGTGGAGGGGGCACTCCCAGTCCCACGGCAGGCAGGCCGGGCCACCCTCCCCCCTGGGTGTCTGGAGCACCTTGAACGCGGCACCTGCCACGCTGAGTGACTGGACAGAGAAGGTTGACTGGAAGCTGGTTGGGTCATAGCAAGAAGTACCTCCCCTTTGGCCCTGGGTTTCGGCACCACACAAAGTGCCTTCCCTGTTCCTCTAAGACAGTTGTTCTCAACCTTGGCTGCACATTAGAATCACCTGGGAATCTTTTTAAAATCCTGATTTCTGGGCCTCATCCTCCGGAAATTCTGTTTCTTTGTTATGGGGTGGGGCCACAACATTAGTAACAAAGAAACAGAATTTCCGGATGAGGCCCAGAAATCAGGATTTTAAAAAGATTCCCAGGTGATTCTAATGTGCAGCCAAGGCTGAGAACCACTGCCCTAAGGGCCTCCTATTTCCCTGGCCACATGGTTTTAGGGTCTCATTTGATGAGCAGGGGCTTCATTAAAGACCTGGTGACAACTCACACCTGGCTGACCCAGAGGCCCTTGAGGTCACCTGTGTAAGGGGTACAGTACCCTTTCTGATCTGGCATTGATCATTTTTTAGGGATCCCTGTGCATGTTCCAAGACATCAGCTGGTGAGGTTTAGAACACTGGGGTTTTAATAAAAGGTTTTAAAAATTAGTTTTTACTTATCTCTTGGTATCTGAAGGTTTGTCCTCCTGGTTGTGATCAAGAGGAGAAAGTAGAAGCATCAGTCGGCTCCCTAGATGCGCCTGGCAACCCTATATTTCTCTCCTAGGTCACTTACCCACACATCTCCCCCAGAAAGTACCACACGAGACCTAGAAGTAGTCTGAAGGAGAGAGGGAAGCCTGGCATGGCCTAAGGGAGAGGCAGTGAGAGGGATTCCAACCTGGCACACTGGACTCCACTGGAAGAGAAAACCGGTCCAATTGGCCCATGTCTCTGGCCACTAGACATACCCAGGTTCTGGCTGCCTGGTGGGAGCTTTGGGGACAGTGATAAGTTGCTCCCACTAGTCACAAAGTTGAGATAATCCTTTCCGTCTGGCTGGGTCCCAAGCACTGCCCACATTTGTGATTGTTCAGACTGAGGGCTCTGCCATGAGGAACTCGTGTGTGTAAGCTGGCAGTTGTCTGGGCTGTACACCAAGGGGAGTGCCGATGCCAGCTTCTTACCCAGGAGCACGGCATAGGCGCCTGCTAGGGAGGGAAATGGGTTTCTTCCTGTCGAAAATGGCACTAGGGTTAAAACATGGGGCTAGTTGCCCACGAAGTATGATCAGAATCAGGGATATGTTAGTCCTTCCATAACTTGAACTTGCCAGTTGGATTTTAGAAATAAACAGTGTGTTTCCGGCTGTTACTGAGAAGCACGGTAGAATTGATCGAGGTCAATCATTAACTCAGCTTGGAAAGCTTTGGAGCAAGGTCGTTTCTACAGTTATGGGATCCCCTGCAGCCTAAAAATGTGTTCTCCATACTTCGTTTCCAGTCCATGAGGAAACCTCAGGGGCCGGACATGACCCCTCACAGTGGGCTGTGTTTGGGGACAGAAGAGAAACGTTTAGTGCTTGAAATTGGAGTCACTTTTATCAAGTTATCACATTAGCAGAGACAGTCCCCAAATATTCACCTGATGGTGTAGGATGTCCAGTCACACATACTTGCTGAGCCCTGGGCATTGATGTCTTGTGCCTGGGAAAGACCAGTGAAAACCCAAACCCCCCGCCCCCCATTCTTAGGGGGAAACAGCACACAGAGTACCTTCCCGAGGGCTGGGTGAGAGCAACAGGTGCTCCATGTGAAGGAACCCACTGGAGGTTTTTCCCATGCTCTGTGTTTGGTGTTTGGTGGCTCCTGGATGCCAAAAGGACCAATCGGGCTGGATCCCAGGTGCACTGTGGACCAGCAGTTACAGGATTCTAGGAGGGGAATGCAGGGCTCCAGCGTGCAAGGTGGCACTGTGTGTATTGAGACAAAGGTCAGAGTGAGTCAGTACATGGGCAATTAGGTTTAAGATCAAAGACAATTTGAGCCCGTGGACTCCCCTAGATGCAGGCAGACGGCTTCAGCTGTGGAGAGTGGGGTGCCAAGGTTCTCTCTCGTCCCCTTGCTGATTCCACTTCAGATCAAAAAAACAGGTCGGCTTCCCCAAGGGATCCAAGCAGAGTGAGTGGCCAGGCCTCTGTTGCCATGGCTCAGAGGCCCCTGAATGCCCTCTTTGTCCGGCTCCTTACAGCCAGGCATGGTTCAGGGGTCCGGGAGGAAAAGCTGAAATGTGAGAGGCCGAGCTTTTGTGCTTTAGGTTTATTTTGGGATAATGATAAAGGACATGAATCCCAAGGGATGCTAATAAAGCCAGGCTGTGTTCGATGTCTGAATGGGAGCCCAGAACAGCTCCCAGGGAACGTTTCCAGGCGGGTGGTAGAGAGGGTGAGGAGGGAGAGGAGACACAGAGCACCGGACAGGACGGGACACAGGTCCCAGAGCTCGGCCAGGATGACGAGGGGAACCCCCAGACGACCACCACAGACGGGCGTCCTGTGTGGGCACGAGTGGGAGAGGGGGGCTGCTCACCCTGGAGTTCCTGATGGGGAGGGAGTGGAGAAAGTACGGAGGATACGGTGTTCTTCCCATTGAAGACATCGGAGGTCATTTACAAAGTCCGAATGTCTGTTTGGAACAGGGAGTGCAGGGTGGCTAAACGTGAGTGGTACACTTTCCAGTGCGCAGCCCTAAGGACCTGTCTGTGCCCCGTGCCTCCCTCACAGCCTGCAGTCATGCCTGTTCCCATCACAGCCGACATCTCTGTGAAATTACAGAAATCACTACCCATCTGTGTTGGCTGATTTGACATGGTTTGATGTGTGCACACTGGCCCCAGACACAGTCCCTGTCACTGGCCTTTTGTGGTCTACTTCTTACAAACTCACAGGTCCCCTTTTTACACTGAGGGCAGCATGCTCTCCACCCTGTCCTGTGCTCTGGGGTGGGAAGCTTCCATTTTGGGGGACACGTCCAACCCCGAGGGGTGACCCATCTCAGCTCTGTGGCACTTGGGACCCTCCTGGACCTTGACCTGTGTATCTTCATCTGGCCGGTCACCTCTATCGTTTAAAAAATTGGTAAACGTGTTTCCTTGAATTCTGTGAGTCACTCTAGCAAATTAATTGAATCCGAGGAAGGGGTCGTGGGACTCCCCAGTTTGTTGCCAAATCAGGCAGAAGTTGTGGGTAACCTGGGGACACAAGACTTAGAATTGGCCCTGACCGGTTTGGCTCGGTGGATAGAGCGTCGGCCTGCAGACTCAAGGGTCCCAGGTTCGATTCCAGTCAAGGGCATGTACCTTGGTTTCGGGCACATCCCCAGTGGGGAGTGTGCAGGAGGCAGCTGATTGATGTTTCTAACTCTCTATTCCTCTTCCTTCCTCTCTGTAAAAAAATCAATAAAATATATTTTTTTAAAAAAGACTTAGAATTGGCCTCTGAAGTGGGGGCCGTCCTATGGGACTGAGCCCTTAACCAGTCAGATCTGTCTCCGTGTAGACAGTGTTAGAACTGAGTTCAATGGTAGGGCACCCGGCTGGTGTCAGAATTGCTTGTTAAGGGGAAAACCTCCACATATTTGGTGACCAGAAGTGGCAGGAGTGAAGTGTTCCATGTGAAAGTTAAGGAGACATGGAAGAAAGACCCACACAGGCGGGAAGAACTGGGGGTTTTCCTACTCAGGACACTGGACTGGCTTCTAATTCACCTTCAGAAGGGCCAGAGGCCTTGGCCCTCCAACACGCTCTCACCTGTCTTTTCACGTGTGCATAGAACTTACGACTGGTAAAAATCTGTCGAAACAAATTAAAGAGCTTTTTCCATTTGAGGTGATGAGAAAGCCTGTGGCACTACCTGATGGGCCTTCTAGTTTGTTCTCGGCCCGAGTGAGCCAGCCCGCCCAGTGGTGGCTCATCAATGAAGCCCTTGGCCCTCTTGTCCAGGGCTGGCTCCCCAGTCCCAGGTGAGGCGTGAATTGGGCTTGGAGGCCTCAACCCTTCTACCCCTAAGCTGCCCTCACTTTAACTTTTAGAAAATGTGGTGCATGCTTTTATGAGATGGTCACAAGAGGCTCGGGGTGGGGTGGGGGCAGTTTATTACGTTCATGAGTCTTAGAGCCACATGGGGCAGCACCAGGTGGCCAGGAGGCAGAAGACAGGAACGAGGGGAAGGTTTAGGTCAGTGCCTTTTGGAGTTTCCACGGGAAAGGCAAGGCTGGGCAGGGTGAACAGTCAGGATTAGCTAGTTTGAATAATTTCGGGGTCTTTGGGCTGTAGCAGCGGTTCCAAGATGCCTGGCACCTGGCCCCGCGATGGGAGGACTGTTGCCTCCTGGGTCTGGGGCCAAGTGGAGCAGGTCTGGCTCTGGGCTGGTCAGTTTGCAGATTACAGGCATGCCCGCCCGCCAGGCCCTTTGCTGCCTCGAAGAACTGGCGGTCTCTCCCCAGCCAGAAAGGAAGGCCTTTTAAGATGTCACAACATCATACTACAGCATCCAGAAAATAAAACATAAGCATATACAAATATTACATGCAAATCCTGTATGCATGCAGCTAGGAACGCGGACGAACTTCAGCTTTGCACAACGTAAATGGGAAAGGCACCAGCCACCAGACTGCAGTGGGGCTCCGCGCCTGGGGAGGGCGCCCTACTCTGGAGTCTGACCTGTGCTTGCGGACAGAGGAGGGCGCTGTGCTGTCCACTCCGGAGCCGGGCACGTGTGGCCACTGAAATGTAAAGTCAAGCGACATCAAGCATTTAGTTCCTGGGTGTCGCTGGCCGTCTCACTACCATCTTGGGCGGAGGGGACAGCAACCACGTCCGTCATTGCAGGTCGTACCGGGCAGCGCTCCGCGGGCTGATTTCTCCATGGTCCGCAGGACGCCGCGCGCGGCTTTTGGGGTTTGTGTTTGTCAGGTTGTGTCTTCACGGCCGGCTGTGCGTCCTGTTTGCAGGAACAATGCGTTAGGGGTGCCGCCCTTCCCTCGTAGGTGATGCCCTGCAACCGCCAACTCCAAGCCCACCAAGATGGCCGCCGCACGAGGCCCCGCCTAGGTGGGGTGTGGCCTGGCAGCCGCCAGCCAATGGTCAGCCATCCAATGGGAAGACAGCGCGGGACGTCAGCCAATGGGAAGGCAGCTCTGGCCGCCAGCCAATGGGAGGGCAGCGCGGGCCTCCAGCCAATGGGAAGACAGCGCGGGCCGCACGTCTGGAGCTGCCGCCGGCTGCGGGTGCTCACCATGCCGGGTTCCCGCGCGCTGGCCGGCGCCTCAGACCCCGGGTCGGGGTCCGGGGGCCGCAGGAGGACGTGGGCCGAGCTGCTGGGTAAGTGGGTGTAGGGCCGCGCCCCTTCCCGCCCGAGTCTCCGCCGGCCCGACCCGGGGAGGTCAGGGGCCTGCGCGCAGGAGTTGCCTTCGGTCCTCCCCGGTCTGACCCCTGCCCCCTCCGGCCCCTCCGCGTCCTGTCCCCGGGTCGCCGTGGTGGGACAGGCGGCTGTGGGAGGGGGTGCGGGCCCAGGAGCGCCCGTGACCGTGGCCCTTGTTGTCGGTGGGACCCGGGCCTGAGCGGGGTCCCTGACCGGCTCTCGCGTTGTCCGAACCGGGTCCCGCAGCGGGCAGGGCCCGGAGGCAGAAGCCCGGTCCTGAGCGCGGCCCGCAGGTGCTGGCGGCCGCCGTGCAGCTGCTGAGGCGCCATGTGGACCTGAGCCAGCTGCTGCTGGAGGTGAGGAGGCCCCTCGGTGCTGACGGGCGGAGAAGACGGGGGGGCGGAGAAGACGGGGGGCGCTCACCTTCCCGAGGTGCGCTTAGTGACCACGGGGAGCTTCGCTTCTGCAAACAGCCCCCGCGCGCCGGGCAGCAGGGGGCGCTCCGGGACGGGGGTGGCCTGCGCCCGCTGCCAGGCGCTGTGCTGGGTTCCAGGTGGAAGGCCCGCCGCCCGCAGAGCCGCCTCGGAGCCGAGGGCCGGACGGGTGGATGGACCGCGGCAGCCCAGGCGCGCTGGTCGGTGAGTCACAGCCTCCTCCGCGGCCCGGCGCCCTGGGAGGCCCCCGCTGTGTGTTCCCCGGGAGCGGAGGTCCAGACCCCCCGATGGCGGCTGCTCCTCGCAGGGAGCAGGGCGAGTCGGGTGTCTGTGCCCTGCGTGGGGCGTGTTCCTTAAAAACGGGGTCTGGGCCCTGGCCGGTTGGCACAGTGGGTAGCGCGTCGGCCTGCGGACTGGAGGGTCCCGGGTTCCAGTCCCGATCTGGGCACAGCCGGGGTGCGGGCTCCATCCCCAGCGGGGGGCCTGCAGGAGGCAGCTGATCCCTGATTCCCTCTCATCGTGGATGCTCCTATCTCTCCCTTTCCCTTCCTCTCTGAAGTCAACAAAAATATATTTTAAAAAAACCCAAACAAACGAACTAAAAAGCAGGGTTTGCCTCACCACGGGCAGAAGCAGGAGGACGCGCCAGGCCCTGGGAAAGGGGGACAGTGGGCCGTTCAGGGAGCCATGGGGATTTGCCGGTGGGAAGCCAGGGTTGTTAACTAATGGATTTGTTTTCCATTTCCATTGAAATGACCTGAAACAGCAAGCTCAGTGAGGCTTATTGCTTTTCGCCGTCCTGTCGTGTTTGAATTTCACAAGTTACGCATCATCATTCCAGGGAGCGGAAGACGGCTGCACGGTTTTCTTGTACGGATTTAGACCAAGGAATGCGAGCTTATACAAGAAGCTCTTAGCTTGGACCACAGAAATATAAAGAGACCCTTAACTCACGAACTTTTTTAGTTTTTTCCTGCTAAAGATAGTGACTACTACACTGAAACAAATAGATTAGTGATGAAAGTCAAGTCACTTAGAAAACACCGTACTTACAGGCACCATGTGTGTTCAGCCCGCCTGGCCTTTCTCACTCTATTGAGTGCAGACCAGAGGCTGGGGGCTGCCTGGACACCCCGCACCCAGGTTCCCTTGGCAGCAGCCCCAGGACGGAGCACACCCGAACCTGGGCTGCCCACAGGTGTGAGGCGCAGCACTGGGGAAGCAGACCCACTTGCCACTGGACGTCACTGTACCGTTGGCGAGAGCCCATCTGTCTTTGACACTGAAGTCATTAGAGAAGAGCCTGCTGTGGTTCTCAGTTTATTGTGCTCCTTTGGAAACGTTGATAAAATTCTTAACAGAATATCTGCCAGAACACGAGCTTGTATATGCAGCTGCAGGTTCCCGGGGCTGCTCTGCTTGTCCGTGAGCTGCTTCAGTCATGACATTATCTTCACTCGATACCTTGTGTTTTCCCTGGAGATCTGTTCTGACCTTCAAAAGGCTAATTTCTGGGCTGCTGCAGCTTAAAAGAAGGTGTTTTAATCTCTTAAGTCTCCTGTTTTAGATTTTGCAGTGTTTTCTTCCACGTTTTGTGTTTTCTTAAGGCTCTGCTCTGCGGGATCAAGCCTCTCTGCTGGGGGTTCCAGTGGCAGTGCTGTCCAGCCACACGGTGGCCTCCAGCTTTGTGCAGATCTGTGAGACGCACGCGGGGCCCTCTCGGGTGCTGCTAGACCCAGAGCAAAGAGTAAGGCACAGCACGAGGTGGTAACTGTGCTGCTCTTATTTTTTAAGCTATTGGGGGAAATGGGATGTTTCTTTAATATTGCTTCAGGTATTTGCCCATTTTTAAAAGAAGGTTTAACCTCTCTTTTCAGAAGAAACTGTCTTCCTTGTTAGAGATCACTGGGCATTTATTAGCACACAGTATGTTCTCCCGTCTCACCTTCTGTCAAGAACTGTGGAAAGTACAGGTAAACCCGAGACTGTAATCCTGACTCCAGGGTTTTTCCAAGCAGTGTCGTGTTGTCTGGGGGGAGCCCACAGGACCTCTACGCATCTTCTGGAATCTCACCAAGCATCTCAGTTGCAGAGAGTAGGGGAAAGTGTTCAGTAAATGCCGCTGGATGGAAAGGAGGTGCCCGCAAACACTGTTCACGGGGTACAGAGAAGAGGGGTGACTGTATCTGGATGGTTGGCGAAGGCTTCCTAGGAGTGCTGGGCGGTGCAGGAAGTGTAGGAGGAGTGTGGTTTCTGGGAGACGGATGTGATTGGAGCAGGGTGACTGAGGGATGGTGTGTGTCCATGCTGCAGGAGGGAGGGCCTCACTGGGAGAGGACAGAAGAGAGAGGGGGCCAGATCACAAAGGGCTGTGCTGTGTCCAAGGGTGAACTTTATCCTTAAGGCTGTGAGGAGCCACGAAGGATTTAAAAAGATATTGGCATGTTCCTTTATATTTTGGAATCTTGGGTAGGCCACAGTGGAGAAAGGTCTAGAAGTGGGTCAAGCTAGAGACGGGGCAGGGTCCTATCTGAGCCTGCAGGACGAGTGGTGAGGACGGGCAGGAGGAGGGGAAAGATGGTAGTGGGCGTGTCTGAAGGCTTGGTGAGTGTTAAAACTAGTGGATAAAATAGTTTAGGCTATGCTGTTATTCCACTTGGATTTTAAATAGAGCGTGGTGGTTAAGAACACAGACTGAACATTCTGTATGAAAATGCATCCTGAAGGACTCAATGCTGTTATTTTTTTCAGGATTCTTTGTTGTTGGAAGCTGTGTGGCATCTTCAAATACAAAACATCGTGAGCCTCCAGGAGCTACTGGAAAGGTAGTGATAATATAATGTTACCTTAAGAATACGTGATTTACGCTTGTAACCTAGTCTTGTATGTCTCATGTATCAGAGCCAAAAATTGCCTGGAGAATCTATTACAGCTGACCTTTGAACAACATGGGTTTGAACTGCGCAGGCCTACTTATACATGATTTTTCCCCAGTACAAACAGTTGGCCCTCTGTATTCATGGGTTTTGCATCTTCAGATTCAACCACCTGAGAGGTTTAAAACCAGTAATTTTGATCTGTAGTTGGGAGTTTGCTGATGCAAAGGGTCAGCTGTATGTGTTGTTCTGCTATTTTACATACTGGACTTGAGCATCTGCAGATTTTGGTGTTGATGGGGGGTCCTGGAACCAGTCCCCTGCATGTACTGAGGAGTGACGACTACATTAAACTTGGGGGAATCAAGTTATATACAGATTTTTGACCCCTGATTTGTTCAGAGGTCAACTGTAATTTATTATTTAAAGAGAACTTTTTTTTAAAAATTGAAGTCTTATCGTGCACAGGCTTGGTAATGTTTTCTTTGCAGAAGATATATTATGTGATAAAATATTTTAAAAACTAAAAAGATGTTCAGGTAAACCTGGTTAATATATATGCGTGCAAGTGCTTTTATTTCTTCCTGAAATCCCACCGACCCTCAGAAAGGGGATTTTATAAAAAGGTGCAGCCCATGAAGAGGGGAGGGTGTGGGAGAGGGCATACTAGTAGCAGAACAGAGTTTGGAAGCAGGAGGCAGATGGACCAGTGGGAGACGACTGAGCGCACTTGAGATGGGCTTGTGCAAACCAGCAGTGTGGAAAGAAGTGGGGACCAATCCAGTGTCTTCTTTCTCCCTAGAGACTCAGGATTGATGGCCCCAGTGCCTCTGGATCTAGGGGAGAGGAAGAGAGACTGTGATTGAAAGCAGGTGCCAGAAGCACTGGGAAGCTCAGATGGCAGCTTCCTGCTCTAGGCAGCCAGGCAGTTGCTCCTCCCCTAGCCGAGCAGGAGGCTGGGGGTCTGCATGTTTGTTCTCTGCTCAAGAAAAACAGCATCTTGTTTGGGGGATTGCCAAGGAGAGTTGAAAATGCCATATTAAAACACGGGGTGGTACATATGGGCCACATCTGTATTTTTTAAAAATATATTTTTATTGATTTCAGAGAGGAAGGAAGAGTGGAGAGATAGAAACATCAATGATGAGAGAATCATAGATCGGCTGCCTCCTGCACGCCCCCTACTGGGGATCGAGCCCACAACCTGGGCATGTGCCCTTGACCATAATCAAACTCGGGACCCTTTGTCTGCAGGCTGACGTTCTATCCACTAAGCCAAACCAGCTAGGGCCACATCTGGATTTTTAAGTTGGATCTTTTTGTTGTTGTTAATTCTCACCTAAGAATATTTTTCCATTGATTTTTATAGAGTCGAATGGAGGGGGAGAGAGACAGAGAAACAGTGATTTAAGTTGGAACTTTATACCAAAAACATTGTTGATGAATCAAAGAAGGAAAAAAAAAGAAATTATAAAAGGACTGGAGGGAATCCTGGAAGGATGTTTTTGTAATCTTGAAGTGGGGAGGCCTGACTGCTCTAATTAAAAGTGGACACAGGATTTCAGTTGCCAGTTCCCCATAGAAGATGTACAGGTGGCCAAGCACATAAACATTGTTCTCAGGGAGATGACCTGTGACAGGCGGGGCAGGTGAGGGCTCTCCCATCAGGGCTTTGCAGACCACACGGGTTCTCACACAGATTGTGCTGCGTGGCCGATCCCTTGGTGACAACCTACAGCCTGTAATTGCTGCTGTCTGTTTTATTTGTATGATTATCTTATTACTGAACTTCCTTCCCCCCTTCCCAACAATAGTAAGCTATTCCAAATAAGTATTAGTAAACTACTTGAAGATTATTATTTTTGATGTTAGTAGCAGGTGTCCCTAACTTCTTGGTGCAGAAGGCTCAGATGGTTGCTAGCTTTTTCTCAGTGGCCTAAGCTGCTGAGTAAAATGAATGAGAAGAAAATGGCCTGGTGGCTGTGGAGCAGGGGTTCAGGTATGCTCTCTGCTTGTCCCCAGCCACTCGGACATGCAGGCAGTGGTGGCGTGGCTCTTCAGGAACCTGCGCTGTCTGTGTGAGCAGACAGAAGACACCTGTCAGCACGTCGACACCACCAGGGCTATGCTCTCTGGTAAGTTCATCACGGGCAGGTTCTTGGGGTGGGGGGATTCATTTAGGTCAGTTTTCTGCTGTGAAGATCTGTGGGGTGCAGAAAAGGCCCTTACAGCCATGGTGTGGAAATCTAGCATGAAGTCATCTTGGGCCATACCTGTTGCATTTAACTTGAATTGTGTGGCAATTTTGGTAAGTCAGCCTGTTGACCCATGATGTTATGGAGCCTGTAGCTAGTGTGTTAATTTAAATATTTGTGGATTATGATCTGCTGAATGAGGAGGGACAAGCCCTCACGTGGGGTTGGCAGGGAGCTCCCTCAGCATCCCAATTGGAGGAGGGCTATGCTAATTGAGGCTCAGTTTCACCCCCACAGAGAACGTGTTGTAGGAAACAACAGGGTAGGAGCACCGATTACAAGGTGGTTAGGGATGGGGCCACTAGCTTTTTGTGGGCTTAATTATAATTTATTTTAAAAGGTGCCCAGGAAAGGCCAAGTGGGAACTTGGGGTGGGAATCCTTATGTAAGTCCAAACGGGCATGAGCTGGTCACCCATGTTTTCCTGGGCATCTCTCCCTTGGAGTGGGCCCTCTCCTGCTGCTCTGGGAGCCAGTAATCTCCGAGGAGTGAAATCTACACACGATTTCCTACAACTCTCTATGATTCCTGAACCCTTAATCTGGCCCCAGACAGTTTAAGTTTAAATTGAAGAAAATCTCTCATTTTAGCCCTCTCGACTCTAACTTTTCCAGAAGATTTGAGTCCCCTTCCTGCCTCATTCCCCAGAATGTAATGCTTCTGGGATCTTCTATAAAGGTTCTTGTGTTGGTGTAAGGGAGGGGTTGAAAGTCCCCAAGAAACCCTTGGAAGCTACTTTAAGAGAAAATCCCTTACATATAAACTCGATTCATTATAAGTACAGTTGACCCTTGAATAGCATGGAGGTTAGGTACACCAATGCCTCACCCATCCGGAAATCTGAAAACCTAGGTTGGCCCTGTGCATATGTGGGTTCCCAGGCTCGGATTTGATCTGCGGTAGGTTGACTGGATGCTGACTGTATGTTTATTGAAAAAAACTGTGGATAAGTGAACCAGCACAGTGCAAACCTGTGTTGCTCAAGGGTCAGCTGTGTTTTCCTTTTGAACCAAATGGCAAGGAGAAGAGTCTAGTTCGGTCAGAGCTTTAGCTTGGGTTTGGTGAATATTATGTGTGGCGTCTGGTGGGTAGTGACCTGCAGGGCTCCCAGGGCCAGGAGCAAGGGTGTCCTCACAGCTCCCTGAGGGTCTGCCCTCCTAGTCCCTGAGGAGGGTGGTCTTGTGTGACTCCTGGCCTCCTGGCTGCTTGGGGACTGCAGTGTATGTAAATACTTTGCTTTTGTGGTTTTCAGATTTTGTGCAAATGTTTGTTTTGAGGGGATTTCAGAAAATCTCAGGTCCGAGAAGAAATGTGGAGGCTGAACAGATGCCCCAGGTAGGAGGAAAAACAAAGGTGAAGCATTATAGGATTGTTGGATAAGCCCCCCTACACCTCCACCCACCATGGGGTCCTTCCTCGGACATCCCTGGACCAGTGGCTGACCTTGCATATGAGTTGCCGCATACTGTCCCTCCCTCATCCAGTAGGTGTGGGAAGTGGGAACAGGTTGTTATCCCCCCCTCCCCCCGTGTCTTCTGGTTCCCAAAGTGCTCGAGGGCGAAGGTCTTCATGGCCCGGAATGCAGCCTGTGCTTTCAGAGGAGGGGAAGCGCACTCTCCCAGCTCCAGTCCAGACATGTCAGCAGGACTCTGCATGGACAGCACCTGGGTGGTACAGATGTGGGAATCGGGGCCGGGCCCGGCGGGATGTGGCCAGGGCCTGGGCATTCTGGGGCATCACGACAGATACTTCCAGAAAGTCTGCTTTTCACTCTTCTAGTCTCCTCGGTGTTGGGATGATACGTGGACCTAAGAGGAAATCTTAGCAGTGTTCCTCTTTGAAAAGTCAGTTTTGTATTTGACTCCAGAGTAACAACTAGCTTTCTTGTGTGGCTCACGGATTGACTGAGTCACGGTAACTCCGTTTGTGTTCACAGATTGCTGTGGCCGTGTTGCAGAGAATGCTGCTCTGTGAGTGTACTGCTCTGTGCCCCAGGCTGTAAAGGACTCAGTTTGTTTACCAGGAATTTTCTCAGTTTCTGCCTTTCCCTTTCAAGTATTTTACCTGTTTGTGTATATCTCCCTGTGGAGTCCTTGTACCAGAAAATCCCTTTTTGGTTGTGCTTTGGTATAAACTTAGCCTTCACTTTTTCTCCTGGCTCAGTTCCTCCAGAGCTGTTGAATGATTATGTTTAACGGTGAATTTGGGGACGTTTCATTGTCTACTATACATATTCTGATTGGTTTTCAAGGCTTCACTGAGACATTTGGAACCCTAAAGGGCTTGTGCCCTCTGGGGGTTTAGGTGGCCTGGGAGGTCTGTAACTTGGCAGTGAGGGGCTCTTACCAAGGATGAAATGCCTACCTTGTCCAGAAACACTTAGTCAGGGGTTGTTTTTAATGGACTGTGATGATGTGCTGTCTGTTTTCTGCTTCCATGCTCTGGCATCAGTCGCACTTGAAGCCTTGGCTGCTGGCGTGCAGGAGGAGTCCTCAGCGCACAAGGCAGTGAGGTGCTGGTACGTTCCTGGGGGTCCTGGGGGCGGTGCTCACTAGGGTAGAGGCTCCAGGTATTTTAGACACTAAATACCAACAGGTGACTCCTGAGCTCACTCCTGCCATCGTGTCGGTGTCAGGAGAGATGACAGCTGGGAAGCACTGGAAACCCCCTGGTCCGCCTGCTTTCTCTGAGATGAGGCAGGAGGCTAGGCACCCCCTCTCTGGGCCCCTCATTCCTCCAGGCCCAGACTCCTGCTGGTTGTGGTGCGCCCCTCTTCCCACCAGACCGGCTCACTGTCGTGCTCTTTCCCTCGTGTGGCCCTCTCGGCCCCCTGCAGGGCTTTCTGGAGCACACAGCTGGCTACAGCTCCCGCCGAGCCTACAGTAAGCCTGGCTTTGTCTTGCTGGCTTTCTCTCTCTGTGGCGGGAGCTGCATGTAGACATGCTGGCTTGGACATGGGGTGTCTGCATTCACTTCAGAGTCACATGGGCGAGGCTGACCTTGGAAGTTGGCTCTCTCCTGGGAAACCCAGAGAATTTCTCAGCATCGCTCTATGCTAATGCTTTTGCTCTGGTACTTCACAAATATTCCATGGTCCTCAACTGTGCTGTATGATTCAGTGCTTTATTTAAACAGTGAAAACACTGTTTTGTTCTCTAAATTTTATGCAATTTTGTAGTATGCCTAGATTGCTCAAACTCATGTCCCAGGAATCAAATAATGATCGTCAGTGTGTTTGCTTCTTTTTAAATTTTTAAGTTAGAGTAAAATCAGATATTCCCTAACAGTCTGGGTGGCACACTGGGACCCCGTTCCTCAGGGAGGAGCAGAGCTCGTGGGCCCCTGTGTCCTTCCTCTGCCCGGTGCCCTCGTATTCATGACCCTGGAGCAGCACATGTAACTGCTGAACTGCCGGGACACGTAACTGCTGGGACACTTGGTTTTCTCTCACGAGGAATCAATGGGGCTGACCCTGTCGCACGCCCCACTTCAACCCTGGTCACCCTTCATCCCTCCTGCCCTGTCAGTGGTGTCTTGCTCCCTCTGAGGGATGGCTGTTTCTTTCCCTCCTCCTTCCACAGGTCACTGTTAGTTTTAGGGACAGTTGCTGAGTTTGAGCCATTTACATGTGCCAGTCTCTGCGAAAGGCTTGGCACAACCCTGCTGTCTGATTCCCACCTCAGACAGGGATACCTTGGCTTTGTAACCCTGGCAGTGTGCTGGGCGCTAGTCCTCCATCGGGCCCACGCCCCTGATTGCTGGGCCTTTATCACATCCCCCCCACCCCTCAACCCCCACCCCCCGGTTCTGTAGGCCCAGCCCTTGCTGATTTCTGCCTGACCTCCTCCCTCTCCTTGGCTTGGAGGGGTCTTTGTTGCCTGCTTGTGGTTTTCTCTCTCCTTGAAATTACACTTCCCTCCTGTTGAAACTATACTTCCCTGGGTTCCATTTTAAGCCAGTGGCATGGTGGCCTGGCAGAAAGAATTTCAAGGTCACAGAAAGGGCAAGCCTGTGAGCCCCTGAGCTGGGAGTGGAGGCCTCAGCGTCCAGGTCTGCTTTGCTTGACAGAATGGTGTCTTTTTATTTTTTTTATTCAAAATGTGTTCATTGGGATGGTTTCCCACTCGTCTTGATTTGGGGTGCTTTTAGTGCTGCTTCCTTCTGAAGGAGCATCCTTCTGTAAGCCTAGCTGTTCCTCCTGTTGGCTGACAGAGGACAGTGGAACCACCAACACACAAAACCACCGTTTGTGCCTGGCTGAAGAGGGTGGTGATTGCATAGCCTGCTGGGCATGTTGCATCCATGAAGGAGGAACTGGGGCTCTGCACCAGGCGCTTCTCGCGTCTCCTCTTCTCTTCTGGAGAGGGTGGAGGCGATCCTTGGCCAGAGGCATGTTGTCGTGGGAGGTCGTCACTGCTGGAAAGCGCGGGCATCTCTCTTCTTGAGATCCTCTTTCTGCTCCATTTGCAGGTTCAGTGGATTCAGTGGACACACATTCCGCAGTATAATTTCGACAGATTCTCCAAAGAGGTTTTCCAGGCACACGCTGACTCAGATACTCACTCACCAGCCGGTGCTGAAAGGTGGGTTCCAGACCCGTTTGTTTGGGGACCGTTGCCTCCCTGGACAGGAGCCTGGGCCTCTGTTAATGCTTCAGACCTTTGAGATCATGAAGGACTTTTCATCATTAACTATCCTTTCATTTGAAAATAACGTTCTCATTAAGAAAATTTACAATTAAAGAAGCGTGGAAAGAAAAACTCATCCTTCTCGTCACCTAAGTAGAAGTAGCTTTAACACAAAATCTCGTTTTTTTCTAAATAGATTTTTGAAGATGTAGTCATACTTTTAAATTTCTTTTTTTTTTTTAAAAATATATTTTATTGATTTTTTACAGAGAGGAAGGGAGAGATAGTCAGAAACATCGATGAGAGAGAAACATCGATGAGAGAGAAACATCGATCAGCCGCCTCCTGCACATCCCCCACTGGGGATGTCCCCGCAACCCAGGTACATGCCCTTGACCGGAATCGAACCCGGGACCCCTCAGTCCGCAGGCCGACGCTCTATCCACTGAGCCAAACCGGTTTTGGCTATACTTTTAAATTTCAAGGTGTTTTTTTTTCCATATGTCGTTAACTTAAGTATTTTCTTATGTAGTTACATGGTTTTCTTTTTTTTTTTTTTTTAAATACAATCTTCCCTTAAAAATTTTTTTTTAAATATTTTTTTTTTTAATGATTTTTTACAGAGAGGAAGGGAGAGGGAGAGGGATAGAGAGTTAGAAACATCGATGAGAGAGAAACATCGATTCAGCTGCCTCCTGCACGACCCCACTGGGGATGTGCCCGCAACCCAGGTACATGCCCTTGACCGGAATCGAACCTGGGACCCTTTAGTCCGCAGGCCGACGCTCTATCCGCTGAGCCAAACCAGCCAGGGCTCCATGGTTTTCTTAAGTGTTTAATATTCATGTCATCTTTTACTAATGAGTGTCCTTTGGCTGCTGTCACTATCAATGACAAGCGTTCACTCTTAGTGGTGGGGCTGAATGCACACCCTGCCCACTGAGCCGGCTCTGTGCTTCGGTACATCCCCAGGAGGGTCCGCAGGTGGGATACGGTTGCTCCTGACAGAGGCTGCTGTCCTGCCCCCGAGGACCTGTGTAGGCCCTTCTCATTTCCACAGCATCCTCATTGATCGCGTGTTGACAGTTAAAGTTTAAAAGCATCCAGACTCAAGTGCAAATGATGGATTAGGAAACAGCAAATATGATATAGGATCACCAGCAGGTATCTGGGCCAAAGAGAGACATTTTATAACCTAGAAATGGTTAACAAGCAGGGAAATGGTGAACTTGACTAATTGAAAAAATGCAAATTAAAACAAGGTAGTTCTTTGACATTGCAGCTTTAAAACCCAGCTTTCTGATGATTGCTGACTTGATGTTTTTGTCTGTTCTTCCTCCTGGTGAAGTCTCCGATGCCGTTCAAATGCAAAGGGACTGGAGCTTCGCCAGGACCCACCCTCTGCTCACCGGCCTGTACCGCAGGGTGAGTCACGGGGCAGGATGAGGGCCATGGAGATCTCCCACCGAGCTCTGGGGTTCCAGCCAGTACTGACCACTGCAGCGAGGAGAGACACGGGAGTGTCCCCTTGCAGCCCTGAGTTGTGCCTACAGGAAGGGGGTGGGGTCCAGCTCCTGCCCTCGGTGTTCTGCTCTGACAGCCCAGGCACTTTGTTTCAGCTCTTCGTGCTCTTGAGTCCTGAGGAGCTGCTGGGCCACTTACAAGAAGTTCTGGAGACACATGAGGTGAACTGGCAGCACGTGCTGTCCTGTGTGTCCACAATGGTGATCTGCTTCCCTGGAGCCCAGCGGCTGGTGACCGGTGCGCTTCGGGGGGCATTCTGGGTGTGCGAGTGTGCGTGTGTCTGCGTGCAATATGCGCAGTATTGTTGGCAAAAAGGGGAATCACGGTGTCCATCTCAGCGAGGATGCCCTGAAGGTGCCCTGCATCCTGTGGACTGTGCCCTCTCGGGCTCTGCCTACTGCTGCTTGTCAGCCTTACATAGTTGCTGTTTGGGTTCCTCTTATCAGTTTCCAGTCCCTTGAAATTGGCATTGGGTATGCAAGTCGTAGGGGAGCACTTACCCCCCAGCAGAGCATACGCATTTTATTTCTATGGTTATTCTTGCCTAGATTGGGTAACCTGCTTGCTGGCCCGTGCGTTTGAGAGCTTCGACCTGGACTGCATGGTCACTGTGTTCCTGGTTGTGCGTCAGGCTGCGCTGGAGGGCCCCTCCGTGTTTCCATCTTATGCAGACTGGTTCCAGGTGTGTTACCTTTGCTGACCTGCTGGTGCTCCCAGTAGGTAGTTGGCATGTCCCCCAACTTGCCGGGGAGAGTCCTTGTTAGGCAGTAAATTGTGCCTCTGATGTTCACAAGACACCATAGTTATGTTTCAGCCTACGTTAGTCAAAGCTTCGCCGTGACATTCAGGATTGTATGAACCAACTGGCTTTGTGGTTTCTCTTTCCAGTAGCAGTTTTCTGTTTTTGAGGCGCTGCATTGACAGGTCCCTGCGTGGACAGTAGGGCGCGTGCTGTCCGTGCCTCACTTCCATCTCCCTCCAGGCCTCCTTTGGGAGCTCGAGGGGCCACCACTGCGGCAGCAAGAAGGCACTGGTCTTCCTCTTCAAGTTCCTGTCTGACCTCGTGCCCTTTGAGGCCCCCCGGTACCTTCAGGTGAGAAGCCAGCTGCCGGCTCTTTTGCTCATGTCCTCCTCAGTCCAAGGATGGTCTTCCTGAACAGGTGCCGGTTAAACACTGCAAACCCAACAGCGAGGGTGTAGGCATGCCCTCAGTGAAAGCGTTGGTGATGGTAAAAGGCCAGAAACCACCCGCTGGCCGGTGGCCATGCAGGGAGCTGTCCCAGGTCTTCCTTGGAGCAGCTCAGAGAGCTGAGACGGGGAGAACTGGAGTGTTGCACGACCCATGTTTTATATTCAAGAACGATACGTTTTTATGTTGGAGGAGAAGAACCTGGAAGGACATACCCCAAACTGCCAGGGGTCATTACCTCTGGGCGGGGGAAACCGTATTTTTTTATAACAGGTCTGTATCAATCTCATGATTAAAATGTTTATTTCTGTAAGCCTTTTATTTAATTAGATAACTATACCCAGCATTTGTTTTGGGGGGTTGGGCACCTAGAAACTCTCACATTTCATAGAATCCAGGTGAGAGAATAGGTAGAGGAATAGATCAAGCCGTGTACCCATCACGGGGTGAAGCCCAGAGCACTGCTCATGCCTCCAGGGCCTCCCCTGCCTGTCTGAATGCTTGACCCCTGGCTTTGGAGTTGGAAAGGTGCCTGGTGATTAGAAGCTTGAACACCGGCAGCGGCAGGGGTGCCTTCCGTCTGAGGAGAGGTGTGCAGAGAGCCCGGGTCCTCCCGCAGGACTCTGGCCGCCCACTTCTGAAGGCGCACCTTCGGGTGCGTGTGGAAACCTCACCAGGATTCCATTCCATTCCGTCCGTTTCTCCCCCAGCTTCTGCCCTTGTGGTCTTTGGCTCATTCTCTGACTTTCCCGTCCCGAACATCAGGAACAGCTGACAAGCTGACGTCCTGTCGTGTCGTCTGCTGCAGGTGCATATTCTCCACCCGCCCCTGGTCCCCAGCAAGTACCGCTCCCTCCTCACAGACTACATCTCGCTGGCCAAGACGCGGCTGGCCGACCTGAAGGCAAGTCCTGGCCTCCCCTCTTCCCTCCTCCCCTCGACCTCCAGCTGCCCACACCTATCTGGTCCTCAGCGTTCTCGCTCCTGTCTTCTCTGCAGGTTTCTGTGGAGAACATGGGGCTCTATGAGGATTTGTCTACAGCCAGGGACGTCACAGAGGTAACTCACCTTGGTGCTGCTGCCTCGGGGTGTTTGTGTGTGTGTGTGTGTGTGTGTGTGTGTGTGTGTCCCCGTCCCCGTCCCCGTCCCTCCCGTCCCCCCTCTTGCTCACCAAGCACACTCTTGTCTCCTGTGACGGAGTTGAGCCTTTGAGCCTTTTCTGTCGGGGACCTGGGGTGTCTGTGCAGGTGGAACGTGACAGCTGCCCCAGTGCTTTTCTGTCACATCTCTGTTGGGAACAGAAGCAGGAGAGTCACTGCGTGTGGAAAGGTTGTCTTTTAGGAGATCGCCGTCCACGTGGGTTTGAGTGGACAAAGTGGCCTGTGAAACTGCAGGGAGGTGTCATGTTTTTCTAGGATTTACAGAAAAAGAGGCTAACTGCATGTATGTAAAACAAATGTCAGGTGTCCATGTGGTATGCTTATCTTTTTTAAGACCATTTTACTTAAAAGTTGTGAATTGCTGGAGAACTGTTACAGATGCTGTTAAAGTGAATATTATGAAATACTTAATTCCTTTTTCTGTTTAAGACTTACTGCTGTACTTTAAGAAAAGTATCAAACTTAATCTCTGCTCCTTCTCACCTGAAAACCTTTAGTTCAGTGGTTCTCAACCTTCTGGCCCTTTAAATACAGTTCCTCATGCTGTGACACAACCATAAAATTGTTTTCGTTGCTACTTCATAACTGTAATGTTGCTACTGTTATGAATTGTAATGTAAATCTGATATGCAGGATGGTCTTAGGCGACCCCTGTGAAAGGGTCGTTCGACCGCCAAAGGGGTCGTGACCCACAGGTTGAGAACCGCTGCTTTAGTTGGAGCCCTTGACTGTCCTATAGGGGTAGCAGAGAGGAGAGATAGAAAGGAGACGGGAGGGTGGCAGTGGCTTCCCACAGGGGCCCGGTGTTACTACCGGCTGCTCATTGGTCTGACTTGCTGAGGGCAGAGAGAAAGCCACTATGCCTTTTGTGGTTCTGAATTCCCAGTGTGCCACGCATCGACTCCGCACCTTTTAGCTCAAATGACAAGCCTTCTCTTAAGTCTCCTGTTCTTTTCCTTCCTCCCTCCACGGAGTCAGCCCCACAGCCAGGCTTCCCAAGATGTGGAGAAGGCTCTCCAGGTGTTTGAACACACAGGGAAAATTCCCCTTGCCGTCATGGAGGCCAGGTAGGGTCACGCTGGGGTTGTCCCTCATCTGTTCGCAGAGCCACGAGCAGCAGGGAGGGCGTGTTTGTGGGGAGACCCAGGAGTCAATGCAAATGTCCCAGCGATGGTCTACAGCTGGCTGGTGCGGAGCCCTTGACGTGACATGCGCTTTCTTGAGAAAAGCACAGGGCACCCCCAAAACAGCCAACAGGTGGGACTGAGTGGAACCCACACTGTTCAGAGGGACGATGGTTTTTATTAATACTTCATTGGTGACCAGTGTGAAGCTAGTACAGGGAGTCAAATACCAAAATTGTGTTGAATTTTATGTGGTTCCCCAAACTTGTTAAATTCTGGTTGATGCCAGGGTGGGGTAGCTTTGTTAAGGTATTGCTTCTGAAAATGTGGTCCCACTTCTGGGATTTCCAGATGAGCTCCAAGGAGAAGGCCCACATTGAACTGGAAGTGACCCTTGTGGCCTTGGATTGACCCAAATCCATGGTCACGCCGGGGGGGCAGTGTTATCCAGGTTCCCCAGGACACAGGTCACCAGCATGACTACCCTTTGCACGAACTGGGACTTTACAAATGTGATGGAACGACATGGCCATGAGAGACGGCCCACCGGGTGCCCTCTGGAAGCTGACGTGTTGTTGTGTTCACTGAGGCGTCCTGACGCTTCTGTTGTCTGAGCCCCCTCTTCTGTGTTGCAGCATATTCCGGAGGCCCTACTATGTCTCTCACTTTCTGCCCGCCCTGCTCACGCCTCGAGTGGTCAGTACACATCTTCATGAGCTCGGGGCCGAGCGGCAGAGAGCAAGGACGTTCCTGTGGATCTCACTGGAGTCCCGTGTTTCCTCTCACAGATCCCGAGTGCCCCTGACTCCCGGGCGGCCTTCATAGAGTCCCTGAAGAGGTGCGCAGGACAGTCCGTTCCTAGGGGGGCTTCTGACAATGCAGAGGATTCTGGTCCTTTTGTAGAGACGTTTTATCACGTCTGTGTTATTTATAAAATATTGGTGCAAAAGATTTTAAAAAATTCTTTGATTCTGAGTATTGCCACTTAGCATCATTTTTCAATGAACGTGTAGGAGATTGATTGGTCTGGGAATTAAGTAGTGTTATTGGTACAAAATCATGAAAGGAGGAAAATTAATGCCAGCTTTTTTTGTATTTGCGTGATATAGCTTAATTTTTTGACATTTATTTCTAGTCTTAAGAAATGTTTTGTCAAAGTTAAGTATGGTTTAGAAAAAAGAATTATAGTTCTGAAATTTTTAAGAAAAACAGCCACCACTCACCCCTCCCTGCCACTTCTTTCTCTCTGGACGCAACTGTTTTCAACTCTTAGCTGATTTTATTTCTCTCCATATCTAAATAGCATTTTTATTTTGCTGCTTATCACTTTTTCTGTTTTAGGAAATGTCAATTGATAATCCACTGTGGAAGAAAGTCTTCACCTTTCTTCCATCAATACAATTAGCTGTCCTTCGTATAATAGTTTTAAAAACTCAGGTTTTCCTTTCATTTTTGAAGGCTGTCTGTATAAACACTGCTCAGATGTGACCTTAGGAATCGGTTGCTTTTCTTTTGTTTTCTCTGGCGTTCATATTTGTCTTGTCCTCATTTTCCTTGTACATATCATGATTCACCTGCAGGTCCTGCCAGTTGCCTCGAGGCCTCTCATTCAGAGTCGCGTGTCCAACAGTTACATCTGGAGACACCTCTTGCAGAGCCTCCCTCCGACCTGCTCCAGTCTGAATTGTTAGCTTCTGTGCCTCAGAGCACGGCCGTCATCCGTGTCTCCCTTGGACATCACCCAGAGTGTTCTCTAGCTTGTGCTGACCCTTCTCTGTGTCACATCATCCTCTTGGTTTGCTCCTTTGTTGTGGTGGACCATACCCTGTTGAGGCATACTTTTATTAAGAAAGGATGGATGGGAGATTAAAAAAAAAAAGTTTGACACCTTACTGAGCCTTCAAGTTCAGCAGATAGTTTGGTTGAGTATAGAAATCTAGGCTGGAGCTTGCTTTCCTTTCAGTCTCAGAAAATATTCCTCCATTGACTTTGAGCCTCTTGTTGTTGAGATGTTATAAACTTATGGTTTCTGGTTCTCTGCCCTGTGTTTCTCTCTCTGGAGGCCTGTAGTCTTATTTTTCCGCTGTGTTCTGAAACTTCATAGTAATGTGGATTGCTGTGGGTCTGATTTCATTTCTTGACCGGGCAGATGGCGGGCCTTTAAATCTGGAAATCCATGTCCTTCAGTGCTAAGAAATTTTGTCTATTTTAAAACCTCTTGTTATGAGAAATTTAAGACAGAAAACTACAGATAAGAGTATGTATAACCCAGCTTTCATAGTTATCAACAAATGGCCAGTCTTGTTTCATCTGTAGCCCTCAATTCACCCACTTCTCCACTCTTCTGGGTTATTTTGGAGCAAATCCAGACTATTATTCCACCTTAGCTTATTTCATTGCAGGCTTGCTGCCCTCGGCGTGGTTTTTTGGAGCCCTTGATTTTCAGATATTAGAGTTCTTGGATTGTCTTCTGATGTTTTTTCTCTTCTGACATATTTTACATGTCTGGTGTTTGGGGATTTTTTTCCCTCTTCTTTCTTCAGGTTTACCTGTCTGTCCTTTATCGAGTTTCACTTCTGCCACCAGCCGCTCTTTTTATGGCAATCTGTTCTTACTGAGCAGCTGCCGTGTTTGCCTTCCCTCTCAGAGTAGTAACGATAGTGGTGCCTGGGGGTTTTCTGTGAATTTCTCCATTTTCTTTTGTTTGCATTGATTTCTACTTTTTAAAAAGTACTTTTATTGAGTTTTTAGGGAGGAAGGGAGAGGGGTAGATGGAAACATTGATTGGCTACCTCCTTCGTGCCCCCTACTGGGGATCGAGCCCAAAACCTATGCATGTGCCCTGACCAGGAATTGAATCAGTGACCTTTGGTTCCTGGGTGAGTGCTCAACCACTGAGCCACACCAGCCGGGCTGGTTTCTATTTCTTAAGCTAAAAGCTTTCCACTTCCCAATTGGTTGGTGGTCTCCTGGGTTCCTACTTTCCAGGCTGTGTTCCCTGCCTCACTTCAGGTCCCCTGACGGGACCTCTCACTGGAGCTCCGCTGTGCCCTCCTGTTTGTATCGTCATGGTTTGCAGCACTGGCGGGTCAGATGCCCTCCTGCCTCATGGCTCACGTGGAGGCTTCTTGTCCTGCAGGCCATGCCAGTGTCCATGCGTCCCATACCTGAGCTGCCCCTTGTGGCTCCTCTGAGGGTGACTCCATGGCTCCTGTGCTTGGGCTTGTCACTGTGCTCTGAGACAGTGCCAGCCGTGCTTTGTAAACGCCCCTGTCCTTACCACAGGACCTACTCTATAATTCTTTGTGTTTTTAATCACATTTGGGTGTTGTTGTTAGTATTAATTAAAGTAGTATAAGTTCCCTTTTAAAATTTGTAAATTTCTGAAACTTGAATGAGAGAAGTAAAAAACATGTATAATCTCTGTGCCCAGTGAAACCACTGCTGGCAGATGTGAACACAGAGCATTGTGCACCAGTGAGGGCGTGACCTAGGGTGGTTTTTCTAAACGACTCATAATGTACAGTGTTGTGTAATTACATTTACTCTGTCACCTACTTTTGTTTTATTAAAGTTTTTGGAATTGTAAGCTTGAGAATTAGCTTGAGTTATAGTTGACCTGATTTTAATGTTTTGTTCTGATCCAGAGCAGACAAAATCCCGTCGTCTCTGTATTCCACCTACCGCCAAGCCTGCTCTGCTGCTGGAGAGAAGAAACCGACAAGTAAGGCTTCTTGGCCATGAGCTGTGGAAGTGGCGCCTTGGTCAGTGCTGTCTGGTTAGGTCGCGCTGGGTCTGGCCAGGGCTCTGGCTTCAGAGGCTGCCCACCACCAGCCCCAGTCATGGACCAGGATGTGATGCTGTCAGCTCACAGGCACTGAGCCTGGAGATGCTGATGTACCTGAAATAGCATGTTCTTAAAGCAGTGCATGCGCACAACATCCACTCTGCTGTTTGTGGCCCCACTGAGGGTGATGGGGCTTCTGCTTGCCTGTCCTGGGTTCAAGCTTTAAATTCGGGTGAGCTCTCAGACTCAGCAGCCGGGCTCCAGGACTGTCTCGTTTCTGAAGCCTGTTGTAGGGCTGACTGACCATTTGGATGGTGGTTAAGTTCTGTGGTGGATTGGCCGGGGGGGAGGATCTTTCTGCTTCTGGGGAACAGTGACATGGACCACCTAGGTCACATCTGAAAGGATGTAGAGGTGGGACGGCCGTGCTGGGAGCAGCTGGGCAGACTCGGTGTGTTCCCGCCCACCCTACGACGGCTGACAGTCAGCAGTGCTGTCAGGCTGTTTTCTCAGCGATGTCATTGGACGGGGCAGGAGACACACCGATGAAGCAGCTTGTGTTTGCTGGTTTCAACTCCGCAGCCAGAAACCCCTTTCACTAGCCTGGGTAACTTATAACAGATGGAGACCCAGCCCTGAGCGGGCAAAGAATGAAGGTCCCAGATCTCACCGCTGTTAGGTCCAGTGAGTCGGCAGCTCTGCTGGGGATGCCATGTGTGGTGGCGTTGGTCCTCCTCGCCAGCCCCAGGTCCCACTTTTGGGGGCTTTCAGAGCGTCTTCTGCGGTAGAACTTGATGCAATGGACTCATCAGTAGAAGCCTTAGGCTCTGACTCCTGGTGTCACCGGAGACCTGTGAGGCTTGCTGCACACAGTGTCTTCTCCAGTGACACCGGAAATGAACTGATTTTGCTTTTAAAACACCGATTCTGTCTTTTTTCTTTGTTTTATTTTTTTTAACATCCTATGATAAACAACTTAGAAGTTTGAGAAACAGGGAATAAGTCATTCATGAGTGTCTCCTGCCCAGCCTCCTTTGCTGTGCTTCTTATCTTTTTCTTTATTTTTTTTTAGAAAGAGAGAAGGGAAGGGAGAGGGATAGAGAGATAGGAACATCAATCGACTATCTCCTGCATGCCCCCTACTGAGCATTGAGCCCACAACCTGAGCATATGTCCTGACCAGAAATTGAACCAGTGACTTCTTGGTTCATGGGTCAATGCTCAACCACTGAGCCACACTGGCTGGGCCTCATCTTTTTTCATTAGGCACATGCTTTTCGCACTTGTGGCAATTGGGCGGATAGACCATGCTTGTTCTTCAGCTTATGAATGTTTTGATTTTTGATGTGACAGCATCCAGCCTCAGGAGGGTTTCATTCCCCCCCGTTGTGGGCAGAGAACCCATGGGAATGAGCAGGTCCATGTTCAGCTGCATGTGTTTCCTGATGGCTTACTTGTTAGAATCGCTCTTTCCCGTCTTGCAGATGCAGCCCTGGGAATGGAGGTGGAGGTGGAACCTGGCTGTGCGGAAGGCTCCCTGGGACTGCTCACAGCTGCACTTCAAGAGCTCAGGGCCGCCATGACAGACCCCGCCCAGTATGATGGTGAGGACGGGCATTGGGCAGGCTCAGGAGCCGTGTGGGCCATGGATGGGGCTCAGTGGCTGGTCCACTCCCTCAAGGTGGTAGTGGCTGGTACTTATTCCTGTGGTTCAGTGTTTGGTAGTTAAGCCTCACCCTGGTGTGGCAGGTATCAGGATGTGGTCCTCGTTAGACAGGATGGGAGACCAGTCACTCCAGCTGTCACAGACCCTGGACAGAAGGTGACTGCTGCTCTTTGGCATCCCAGTTGGACAGGTGGTGGAGAGGAGGCGGGCGACGTTACTAGGTTGGGGTTTTCTTTCTTTTCCTCACGCCTGAACCTCTGCTGCTGTATGAGTTGTGAGCGTTTCTCTGGATTGGAGCCCAGACAGTTCAGACTTAGCAATGGTGCACAGCAATCTATGAAATAAATCCTAACTTCCAGCACTTTCAGACTTTACTTATAGAAAATGCAGAATCCAAAATAGTAGGCTAGCTTGCGCCGGCATGGCTCAGTGGTTGAGTGTTGATCTATGAACCAGGAGGTCACAGTTTAATTCCTGGTCAGGGCACATGCCTGGGTTGCAGGCTCAATCTCCAGTGTGGGCATGCACTCTCCCTTTCCCTTCCTTTCTGAAATCAATAAAAATATATTAAAACAAAATTAGTAGGCCATATTTTTACCTAGTAACTGTACAGATTTTTTTTTTTTTATTACCTAAGGATACATTCATTGATTTTTAGAGAGAGGAAGGGAGAGAGAGAAGAGAGAAAAACATCTCTCAGTTGCCTCCTGTATGTGCCCTGACTCGTAATCAACTGCAGCCTAGGTATGTGCCCTGACCAGGAATGGAACCTGCACCCTTTTGGTGCATGGGATGATGCTCCAACCAGCCAAGCCACCCGTCCAGGGCTGTTATGAATTCATTTTATTCCTGCTAGGAAAGAATATCCTGAGAGAGCCTCACAGAGGAAATACTAACAAAACTATCTTAGTTCTGCTTGCTGGGTGCCTGCAGGGCCTTAGCTGCGATCCTGCTGAGTGTGCCATGGGGTGGGAGCGTGGCCTTCAGAGCTGTGCTGCAGAACATGGCATCTGGGGATCCTGGGGCCTGGCAGGACCCAAAGGCTCTGGCAAGGTGGCTGAAAGGCCAGGTCAGCCTTGTGCCAAAGCAGCAGAGGGTCCATTTCCACACAGTATGGTTGGCCCACGCAGTACCCACCCAACCTCTGTGCCCCGAGGCTGTGCTCTTGGCCATCGGCAAACACGATGACAGCTGGGACGCAAGCCTCCAGCAGATGTCACGTGTGGGGGAGAGTTGGTATGTGATTCAGATGAAGAATTTAAATAAGTGGTGAGGTTTGTGGTGGTGACAGAGTGCATCCTCCGCACACGTGCAGTACAGGTGTGAGTGGTGACTGCCCCTCTGCCGTGTCACCTGCTCTCCACGCCCAGTCGCTGCCGCCTTCAGGGAGTTGGCCCTGGGGTGCAGTCAGGGTAGTGTTGGGTAGTTTCTGCGCCCTCATCAGCCCCTCTGTGCACCTCCTCCCGGCACCCCCGCTCACCTGACTGGACTCTGCCATTTGCAGTTTTGTCTGCTCGGATTGCGGTGGTTTCTGAAAGGCTGCACTCTGCCCTGGGCCTCAGTGAGGACGACGGCAGCTCCAAGGTCTCTAAGATCCAGCTCAGTGCTCTTGCTCCCAAACTGGAGCAGCGGGAGCAGCAGGTGAGTGTGGGACGCCAGAGAGCACAGCTGTCGCGCCTGCTGGGTTGTGCTAGAGAACCGAAGCCCTTCTCTTCCCCCTTGTCCTGCTTTATAAAGTGTGTACGCAGAGCCAGGACGGTCAGAGTCCTCAGTGCCAGGGTCAGCACCCGACCTGTGTGCGCAGAGAACATGCAGCAGAGGCCTCTGTGGCCTCAGAGTCCACAATATTCACTCTGGCCTGCTGTCTGCTTAACGTTTCACCAGAGGAGAGTGCGGGGCAGCACGTGGCCTGTCATGTTCCCAGGGCTTGGGAGTGGGGATTCTTGTACCCGTTTGCTTCTGGGTTTCCTCTCTGAGTGCAAACCTGTCAAATGTGTGTGAACAGTACAAGGTCCCACTCATGCAGGTTCCCCTCCGGTGTCTCCTCTCAGGTCGTGGATCTTCTGCTGACCTCTTTCTGTCAGAACCTAATGGCAGCCTCCAGCTTTGCCCCACCGGACAGGTATCTGGGCAGTTTGTCTGCAGGTGGCCTGCTGCTCTGGGTGGGCCCCCTTGTGGAGCAGAGCTTCTCCCTGGTTCCATGACGACAGTGGCCAGCAGTTCCTGGTCCTCTGGCTTCCTGCTGGGCTACTGGAGGGGTCTATGCTGACTTTATCCAGTGGGGATAGGGCAGGAGTGAGCATTGCACAGGAGACGCCACTATTTGGGGAACTGCCTGCTTCTTGCTGAGGCCTCCTGTGCCCGAGTGCTGGCACCCCAGACCCTGGGAGGGCTGTGCAGGACTGGGACTGGCCATTGTCTCTGCAGGCAGGGCTCCTGGGCGGCCCGCTTTGTGACGACCACGTGTGGACGCTCGCTCCTCCCCACTGTGCTCACCAGGCTCTGCCAGCTCCTCCGTCACCAGGTAGGGCTGCTGCCTCCCTCCAGCTGGGAAGGGGGCTCTGCACCCTCCCTCCTGCTGAACTAGTTCTCGGTCCCATTTTAGGGCCCGAGCCTGAGTGCCTCGCACGTGCTGGGGTTGGCTGCCCTGGCCGTCCACCTCGGCGAGTCCAGGTCTGCACTCCCGGAGGTTCACATGGGCCCTCCTGTCCCTGCCAGGGGCCTCTCCATCCCTGAGTTCTTCAGCAGCCTTCTGACGTGCAGGTCCAAGGAGTCCTCACTCTTCTGCCTCAAGTGAGTTCTCCCCCTGGTCCTTCAATACTTGCGTCCTCTGTTAGCTAGTCACAGATGTGCCCCTCAGATAATCACTGGTTAACCTCTTGGTGTCTGTCCTTCCAGAATCTTGTTTCCATGTATTTCTGTGAGAGTGTTGGTTGGTTTGTTTATAAAAATGGGATCACATGCTGCACTAAACTGCATGTAAGATGTTGGCACTAGACGGTGGTGCCCTTGCATGTCACTCAGCGTCCTTTGGGCCTGTCAGAGCTGCTCCATTTTGGCTCGGGGTCCTGACTTCTGGTTAGGTCCCTGGTTCCCTGTGCTGAGCAGCTGCTGCAGCTGTTTCTCTAGGGTAAACCCTACCTGTGGAACAGCCCGTCCAGAGGTAGACTCCTCTTAAGGGCTTTGAGACCTGTCGTCCTATGAGTCTGGGCCAATTTACACCCCACGCGTCCCATCATGCACCACTGAGCCCATTCCTACCCTTCTGTGTGGGGACACCTGCTAACTCAACAGCGTGCAGCATGCGGGGTGGCAGGTGCTAGGGGCAGGTGGGTGGGTGGGGTGAGAGCGGCTGGCCTGTGCCGAGGAGTCCTGTGTGGTGGGTCTGAAGTGGAGCTGTTGGCTGGGACTGTGTTCGAAGTTTACTGACAGTTGACAAAAGGCCTGAGGGATGTAATCAGCAGAAAGGATAAGTGCAGGAAAGCCTGTCTCTGCCTACCGCCCACCTGATGTCTGTGTTGTCCACACTGGAGGCAGATTGCCCATCCCCATCCCTCTCGTGGGCTTTTGGCAACACCAAACAATCCCCATTTGAGTCAGTCCTGTAGGTGCCCTGGTTCCCCCCCGCCCCCCCCCCCCCCCCACCTTCCTGACTTTCTCTGGGCCCCTGGGTGAGTCTCTTCTGGTTGGTCTCTCCCTCCTCCGAGTCTCCACCTGCAGCAGGGACAGAGCTCAGACCCAAAGGGTGTGACGTGGGGGCCACTTCCCCAGTGCTCAGGCGTGGAGGCTGAGGACAGGGACTCGGACTCACGCTTAATTCTCTCCCTTATTTCCATGGACCATTCTGTGTTACAGTGTCCACTTTCTATTTTCAGATTTTGTACCGCGACAATTTCTTACGCTTTGTGTAAGTTTTCTCCCCAATCATGTGATGCTTGGTACAGCTGTTTATCTCCAGGCCTAGTAAAAAAGGTGGGTTTCTCAGGTTCCTTCCTTCCGTCCTCCCGAGTCTCCGGTTTTATGCAGGAGTCCGATGCCCGTGCCCCTTGTTTATCAGGCTGTCTGCTTGGGCTGGACGCGGCCTTTTCCTCCTGTTCCAAGTTGAACGAGGGGGTGTAAGAACCTTCCCATTCAGAGAATCTATTTCCTCTAGAGCAGGGGTCCTCAAACTCCGGCCCGCGGGCCACATGCGGCCCGCCGAAGACATTTATCCGGCCCGCCGGGTGTTTTTGCCGCCGCTGCAGGTGACGCAGGGTCTTCGCTGCCTGCTGTCTGTGGCCAGGCTACGTGAGTATGTTCTGGGTCTCACAGATGCTTTGCTGTCTCTCTTCAGTTTCAGTTCATTGTGCTCAGATTGTTCTCAGAAGCCCGATACCCTCTCTCTGTGGAGGACACAGCCAGCCTTCCCTGGAGGCCCTTGTGCCTGCCGTCTGCAGAGTGGCAGCGAGCGGCCCTCGGTCTGTGGAGACAGAGGGCCTTCCAGGAACTACTGAAGGAGAAGGAGTTTCGTGTAGGTCCTACTGTCCCTCCCCTTCTTTCTCACCTCACCCCAGCGCCCGGGTTTGCAGGTGCAGATCTGGGGCCCGAGGATGTGGTGGGCAGGCGGGTGGGCCTGACCCAGTGACGTTGGAGCAGCATAGACTTGGCTTTGGTTGAGACTGTTACTGGGATCATTGTAGATTCACACCGAGGTTTAAGAAACCAGTAGAAAGATGCCTTCTACTCCGCCCGGTTTCCCCCAACAGTAATATTTTGCAGAGATTTTAAGAGTGGATAAAATATGTCTTAAACATCTGCCAGGCTTTGGTTTGGGGCTGGGCTTCTCTGAGCATAATCCTGGGAGCTTGGCCCCTGGGCCAGTGTGCCCCTGTTACTCATCTCTGCTTCCTTTTCATAACTTGCATTTATTTCTGGGATGCTTCCCTGTTTGTTTTGGTCTTTAGAGAAAAATATTTTTCAGTTTTAGTGTTAACTATATCATTTATGCAAGAGTGAGCCTGGTGGTCTGTGTAAGGCAAGGAACAATGACACTTAGCAGATGCACTCCAGGGCGCTTTCCAAGCCCTGGGCTATCGCAGTCCTGCAGGTCCTGCGACAGGCGCACCCCTGAGCACCGCACTGCTGCCTGTCGCCGGGTTTGGCCCTCACTCTGTTGGGAGGTGCTGTACGCATGTTTCTGTGATGTGCTCTTTTATATGCAATGTTAGCTTCTGAGATTAGTCTGGGTTGATGTGTGAAATTGTTCCAAGAATTTGAAAACAGAAGTATGCTACGATGAATGTTTGAAGCAGTTATTAAGTTTATTGGTTACTACCCAGCTCCCGGGACTAAAGAGTGACTTCTTTCCCGGTGTTGCTGAGCGGCAACCTCAGAGGTTTGCAGATGCCACAGGCCACTGCTCACGCCTCAGTGTGCTGGAGCGCTCCACTTAACAGTCCAGTTTTCCCGTCTTAGTAGCTTCCCATGCAGTTGAACAAAGCGACAGAGCAGTTCTTCATCAGGACCTGGGGCCGGCACCGCCGTCCAGCAGTGGGAGTGGCGTGAGGCAGAGGTTACTCTGACCACGTGAGGGTGCTGGCCTGCGGGACTCTTGGGGAACCACCTGTGGTTCCTGGGTTCCATGCTCGCTGTGGTACCCTCTCAGCTGGTCCTCCTCTCAGTTAACTTACAGAGACTGGGTGCAGCTGGAACTGGAGACTCAGCCGGAAGTGGACTCTCTCTCAGACATAGAAAGGTAGGTGTTTAACGGGTTCTGCCCTCAACATGTTTTATGGTTTCCTATATTGTCTTAAAGTCTTGAGTTTAGTCATTATATCCTTAATGTTCAGTTTAACACATCTGTGAGCACAATTTCATTCATTCCTTTACTCAAGAAACATTGAGCTGTTTGCTAGACACTTCTAGAATGTTCTAGCAGCTGGGATGCCTTGTAAATGAGACCCTCCTGCCCATGTGGCACCTCGCCCCTGACACTCCTGACAGGTCGGTCTGGCAAAGGCACCACATAGAGTTGACCCCTGTGTGGCCTGAGACAGGCCTGTAGACAGTGGATAGAGGCAGGGACGTGCTCTCGGAAGGCACCAGGCAGGGCTGTGAGAGCAAGTGCCCAGAGAAGGGGCAGCGGGACAGCAAACATGTTCCCCAGGTGGGGCCTGACCGATCATGTGCTCAGCTGGTATCTGCTGGCCCTGCGTCCACTGTCCATGTGGGAAGAGCACATGCAGCCCATTGAGGAGGCAGAGTGCTGGCTGTGAGGGGATGGTTCCAAGAGGGGTCAATCAAGGTGTGAAGGCTGATTACTGAGACCCCTGGAGGTCCAATGTGTTGTTCTGGGCATGCCAGTGGGGTGCTGACAGAGCCCATGGGTTTGGGGGCGCAGAGGTCAGGGAGGGCACAGGAGCCCAAGGGAGCAGCTGAAGGCAAGGAACAGGGTCCTGGAGTCCCACTGAGCTTTGTGAGATCAGAGACCCCAGTCACATGGAGTCATGTCTGTCCCCAAACTTGTTTTGTGATGTCAGATTCTGGACAGAACTAACAGAAATAATGAGAAAAGGAAAAGGCTGTGGCAACGAAAACAACTTTTTCCAACAAGATGGGTTTTTGTTTCCTTGCGCCAGGCCAGCTTTGGGAGGGCTTTGCACCTGTGCTCAAGTGCCCTGGGGTCTCTGCCCTTCCTGACGTCTTTCCAGCAGGAAGAGAAGGGTTAGCTTTCTGGTGTGAGGGTCCATGGCCATTCAGTGTCCCTGAGCCCGCCGCATGTGGACACTGTATTTGCACCTGTGCTGGGGTTTCCGTCCTCAGCTATGTCTGCACAGGTTTCAGAAGGAGAAGCCCGAGATGATCATGGCTCCTTGCGCACTCATGCTCGGGTTTGGCTCCTTCACAGACGGCAGTGCTGGTGGCTTGGTGCTTTTGGTAGTTTGTCCTCAGACCTTTCTAAGGGCAGCTGTCCACATTTGCATACCTGTGCTGTGGATCTGGGGCAGCTCACGGGCACCCCGGGAGGAGTCCTCAGCCTCTGTCCCCAGCTCAGCATGTGCGGGTGTCCCCTGAGGGGTTCTTCATAGGTGGTCAAGGGCCTTCTGTAGCCCCAGACCCCTTGGTCCCACCCCTGTGTTGCTGTGCCCCTCACTGGGGTTCATTTCTCACTATGGGAGCTCCTGCTTGCAGACATTACAGCACAGACTTGGTATGTGCTTGCAGGCGGGACTTCCACCAGTGGGCCATCCGTGAGCATTTCGTCCCCATGCCCTCCGCTGCAGGGGGCTGCGATGGAGACCTGGAGACAGCGTGCACCGTCCTTGTCAACGTTCTGATGGACTTCTGTCAAAGGTCAGGAATGCTGATGCCAAAAAGCATCTTTTAGTTTGGGTAGTTCTAGGAATATTTTTATTTCCCTCCAGTTTCCCCACATTCTCACCAACACTGTTGTTACCTGACTTTTTGATAATATTTATCCTGGTGATATATTGCATTATGATTTTGATTTGCTTTTTCTTTTTCTTTTTTTTTTTTTTTTAAATATATTTTATTGATTTTTTACAGAGAGGAAAGGAGAGAGATAGAGAGAGTTAGAAACATCGATGAGAGAGAAACATCAATCCGCCGCCTCCTGCACATCTCCTACTGGGAATGTGCCCACAGCCCAGGTACATGCCCTTAACCGGAATCGAACCTGGGACCTTTCAGTCCGCAGGCTGACGCTCTATCCACTGAGCCAAACCGGTTTCGGCGTGATTTGTTTTTTCTTGATGGCTAATGATGTTGAATATCTTTTTATTAGCTTGTTGGCCATTAGTGTATCTTCCTTGGAGAAATGTCTGTTCAGATCCTTTGCCCATTTTAAAATTGGGTTATTTGTTTCATTGGGCTGTAAGAGTTCTTTATGTGCTAGATGCCAGATCCTTTTCACACATATGAGTTGCACATACTTTCTCTCATTCTGTAAGTCATGTTTTCACTCCTCAGTGGAGTACTTTGATGCATAAGAGTTTTACATTTTTATGAAGCCCAATTTATCTATTTTCAGTTTCAACTTTTATGTTTAGGCCTTTGATCCATTTGAGTTAAATTTTGTATGTGGTGTATGTTAGGAATCCAACTTTCTTCTTCTGCTTGTGGATGTCCAGTTCCCCGGCACCTTTGTTGGGGAGAGAGTCTCCTCCCGATTGAGTGGTCTTGGTGCCCTTGTCAGAAATCGGTCGATTGTACTTGTGAGGGTTTTTTCCTGGACTCTCGTCTGCTGAGCTGCAGGTCCATCCTTACTGCCAGCCTCACACTGCTTTGGTTACTGTAGTTTGTACTAAGTTTTAAATTAGGAAATGTGAGTCCTCCGACTTTGTTATTTTTATTTTTTAAATAATATAGACGGCCCTGGCTGGTGTGGCTCAGTGGATAGAGCGCCGGCCTGTGGACTGAAAGGTCCCAGGTTCGATTCCAGTCAAGGGCATGTACCTTGGTTGCGGGCACATTCCCAGTGGGGGGTGTGCAGAAGGCAGCTGATCAATGTTTCTCTCTCATCGATGTTTCTAACTCTATCCCTCTCCCTTCCTCTCTGTGGAAAATCAATAAAATATATTTTAAAAAATAATAAAAATAAATAATATAGACCAAGCCACTTAATTTTTTTATCCATAACTAAGGGCACATTCATTGACCTGGGGAGAGAGAGAGAGAAACATCGATGGGTTGCCTCCTGTAGGCATCCCAACTGGGATCAAACCCACAACCTAGGTATGTGCCCTGACGGGGAATCAAACCCATACCCTTTGGTGTATGGGATGATGCCCCAACCAACCAAGACACAAGTCAGCCAGGGCTGACTTTGTTCTTTTTCAAGGTTGTTTTGACTGTTTTGACTGGGTCCTTTGCAATTCCATCTGAGTTTTAGCATCAGCTTGTCACTTTCTACAAAATGATATAGGATTCTGATAAGGATTGCACTCTTTGTAGATGAATTTGAGTAGTATTTTACTATCTTTTTTTTCTTTATTACTGAATTTATCAGGGTGACATTGGTTAATAACATGTAGGTTTCGGGGGTACAGTTCTATAGTACATATCTATGTTGTATTGCAGGTTCTCCACCCCAAGTCAAGTCTCCTTCCATCACCATTTGTCCCCCCTTTACCCTCTTCTACCTCTCTCCCCACCCCCACCCCCAGTATTGTCGTCTTAACAGCACTGAGTCTTCCTATCTATGAACATTGGATGTCTTTACATTTATTTAGCTCTTTAATTTTTTTCAACAATGTGTTAGTTTTCAGCATATAAGTCTTGCACCACCTTGGTTAAATTTATCCTTAAGTATTTTATTCTTTTTTGACACCATTGTAAATGAAATTATTGTCTTTATTTCATTGTCTTTATTATTCCTTGCTAGTATATAGAAATACAACTGATTTTTTATATACATTTTCTATCCTGTAACTTTGCTGAACTCATTTATTTGCTCTAATAGATTTTTATTGTAGATTCTTTAGGATTTCCTACATAAAAGATCATGCCATCTGGGAATAGAGATGGTTTAATTTTTCCTTCCCATCTGAATGCCTTTTCTGAACTGTCCTGGCTGAACTGCCCTGGCTAGAACTTCCACTGTCGTGTTGCATGGAAGTGTTGAGAGAGGACATCTTTATCTTGTTCCTGATCTTAGGAGGGAAGTTTTCAGTTTTTCATCATTTAGTGTGAGGTTAGCTGTGTCTTTTTCATAAATGCTGCTTATCAGGTTGAAGAAGTTCCTTTCGCCTAGCTTGTTGTGTGTTTTTAATCTTGAAAGGCTATTGAATTTTGTCTAATGCTTTATCTACATCTATTGAGATGACCATGTGGTTTTTCTTTTTCTATTGATATTAGAGGCCTGGTGCACGAATTTGTGCACAGGCGGTTGGCCTGCTGGCTCTGCCCCTGATTGGCGGGGGGTGGCGGGAGCGATGGATGGGGCCCATCTCGGGGAGGGGCTGCGGGTGGTTGGCCAGCCAGCCCCGCCCCCTGGTCGAACTCCCAGTTGAGGGGACAATTTGCATATTAGCCTTTTATTATATGGGATGTGTGTTATATTAACACATTGCGTACCGCATAGAAATCTCTAAGACATATGCCAGGGACCGCACGTTTTTGGGCAAACTGCACATTATTTAAATCATCATAATGCACTTTAGGTGTTGTTTTTCAATAATTATAACATTTTTATTTACGAAAACGATTAAAGTTCCTAGTACTTTTTTAACGTATGGTACTGCGTGAAACATTTTCCTCTGTGAAGAGGGACCAAACAAAATTTACATAAGTATCTAGATTCGCTCCTTTTTCTATGGGCGTGAAAAACGAGAACACTCGTGAGCGGTCCTTAACAGATGGTGCTCGAAACACGAGAAAACTCCTGAGCGGTACGAACGAAATGTGTTAATTGATTTATGGATGTTGAACCAGCCTTGTGTCCTTGGGATAAGTCCCAGTGGGTCTGGTGCATAACTGTGTTTATGTGTTACTGGGTTTGGGTTGCTGGTATTTTGTTACAGAAGGTTTTGTTGTTTGTTAGTTCCTGTGACCACACACCACTCTGGAGGCAGGGGAAGCAGGAGCTCCAGCACCATTAGATACTCAGGAGGCTTTTATTGCGTTTTTGTTTCAGTTCAAGGAGTTGTGACCACTCAGAGAATTCTGACTGGGTTCTTGGCTACATGGGAAATCGAGATATTTTTTCAAGATTGCAGGTGAGTTAGAAGGTGCAAAATTCAGTGTGTTCACTGCATTGAGCCTCTGTCACTAAGCTATTTATTATGAATATCCATAATGGGTCCTAAGGCAACTGAGCAGAATGGAAACTCGCATCACACACACAGTGGCTGAGACCCAGGGTGACAGGTCCTCTGTGAACGAGTCCAGTGCACATCATGGAAACACAAACCAAAGCTGTGATGCTGGCATCGCCTCCAGGCTTTGGGACATTTCTGAAAATAGAGGCGATTAAGAAAATTCCAACTTTGATGATAACACAGGTGCTACCCCACTGTTTTCTGCTTTACTCTTGGCTGTTCTGTTTGGGTGTCGGGCTCTGAGAAGTGATGTCAATCCCTTCAGAGTGTCACAGGGTCAGCTGGCACCTTGCAGGCAGCAGGCTCTGTCACCTGTGCAGGAGCATGGAGAGAGCGAGAGCGAGAGCAGGTGTAGTCAACATGCCTGCTGGCCTCAGACCTTCCTAGGGCGTAAGGGTCAGGATCTGAGCCCACCTGCCTCCTCGTCCATGTGTACCTGGGAACCTGCCTGCAGAAATGCACAGCGCTCTGTTCTATAGGATTCTGTATGTGGCTTTCATGCTTCCTGGTGGCATTCCTGCTGCCTCTCAAAATGTCTGGATTTAGGAAATAGGAATGGAAAGGAAAACATGGAGGTTGTGGTTTAGAGCACTGGAGAAATTTACTAACAAATGAGTGAAAATTCCACAAAAAAGAGACCTGATTCCCCTGACACCCCCGCCCCCCCCCCATCTTGACCTCTTGTTCTCCACATTCTTCATGACTGATGTGACTGAAGAGGGCAGACACAGCCGAGTACACATGTCAGGTGGGCAGTGATTAGATGGGGGGTGTGGCTGCTTCTTTGCAGCCACCTGAGCATGTTAAGGACACTGCGTGTGCACTGAGGCATTTATCAAGTGCCTGCTGTGTACAGTCCTCACCTGAGTAATTCATCCTCACATGTGTGCCCCTAGACTGTATGTGTAGGGTAAGAGCAAATGACAAATGGAGTAAAACATTAATTGTGGGTGAATCTGGGTAAAGGTGTTCGTGTGCTAGTCTTATTTTCGCAAAGTTTTGTAACTTCCTAATGATTTTATCCCACTTATCCTGAGCCCTGTGGAGACTTCTCTCCCAAGAACATTTCAGGCTCCTCATTGGGGCAGACAGGAAGCCCAGGGACTCTCTGCCTTCACATTTGGGGACAGAGAACCACTTGGAACCAGAGATAAAAATGCATGAGCGTCTCAGCCTTGCTTTTCTCTAGGAGATGGCTGCTGACCTGGAACAGGGCCCAGTGGTGCTCCCCGGCCGTGCTCCGTCTCGGGGACACTTCCTCTTCAGGATTTTCCGCAGCCGGCTCCAGGCTCTGGCAGGCGGGTGGGACATGGCTTCCAGACTTCAGAGACAGCGGGAGCTACTCATGTACAAAAGGTAACAACACTGGAGTCTGTCATTCATTTTCAGCCCCCTGCTCCCCAGCCTGTGGTGGTGGCTTCTTGGGGTTCCATGGAGAAGCAGGGCCTGGAGATATGAAAAACACTTGGGAGTAAAGCTTTCTGCTCAGACCCAGGATCAAAATGTTGGAAAGAACTCATGTCAAAAGAAGAAAGACCTGTGTGCTCAGAGAATGAAATGCTGGAACCCTCCAGTTAGTTAGACTGGTGCCCTGCTTCTTCTGTAACTTACATTTTGGTTTTGGGTCACCTCTTTTAAGTGTCTATCATAGGGTTCAGGTGCTCAGCCAGCCACAGGCTGGGGATAATGGGGGCTGCAGACCACACTCTGATTCCAAGAGTGAATTGGGAGGGTTCTTGCAGCCCTGAGATCTAAGTTCTCGAGAAGCAAAAGTTAGGTGATGCCTCCACCCTTGATGCACTGCCTCTTCTCCAAGAATCCTCCTCGGACTCCCTCCGTCTGTCCTTGTCGGCCACCCCCGGGCAGAACAACCAGCCACCCCTGACTGCGCTGAGTTCTTCCACTTGGTCAACTCTGAGCTGGTAAGTGCCATGCAAGTGACCTTGGGACTCAGGGATGAGGCGCGATCTGGTCACTCAGGGCTGGCTCCTGAATTCATGAGTGTGTCTGTGGTCAATTGGAGCTACTAGTAATTGCCACAGGCGGGTCCTGACCACGTGGGATGTGGAGCCGTGTTGGCTGGAGCTGGGTGTGCAAGCCCTCACCCACCACCAACACGGGCCAGTGAATGCAGGCGCGGGCTCGCTCCCTCCTCCACAGGACCATCTCGGCCTTGTTGGACCCATGAAGGTTGCAAACCATTCGCTCACCATGCATCTCTCTTTCCATTTTTGACTCTGAGTGATGCTGTGACCACACTGTTGCCACCAGGTGGCCCCGTTTCCTTCCATTTTGCAGGTGGCTCAGTGTCGGGGGCTCTGATCTTACTCGGAGGGTCAGTAAGGTGACAAATAAACGTGCCCCCTGCCCACTTCAGGGAACAGCTTCTACCCCGGAGATATTTTTCTAGTTTTTGGAAAAGCACAGCTATGACTAGAGATTGAACTAGAGCTCCATCCAGCACACAGAGCTGCTCCCCTGCCTCACTGGGTACCCGGACACTTGGAGGCCTCCCACCCCGTGTTGGCACTAGAGCGGGCAGGCTGCGGGGGAAATCGTGTTGCTCAGAGAAGTGTGGAGAGGCAGTGAGTAGGGGCAGCCCTCTAGGGTCCATGGTGGTGCTGTGAACAGGCAGCTGTCTTCACACCTCCACCTGTCAGACACCATCCTCATCTTCCCACCATTGGCTGCTCTCTCACTGACCTGTACTATTTTGCAGAGAAACTTGGGTTCCCACGGAGGTGCCCTGACGCACGACGTTACCGTCCACTTCTTCAGGGTAATTCCCTTTCCCTCTACCTCCCACCTGGCCGCGCAGAAGCCTCGTGTCTGGTGCTGCTGGGAAGCCACAGTGTCTTTCAGGGCTTGGGTTCACGTACAAACCGCTAAACTTCTGGCACATTCTCTTCTATAGGGGCTCCTCCAGGCCTGCTCACGAAGCAGAGACCCCGCCCTGACAGCCAACCAGATCCTGACCACCTGTCAGACCGAGTGCCCCTTGGTTTTAACCTCTGCTCTGGTAGGCCCAGCTCTCCTGCTGGAGGTGTTGTCTGTTTCCCACTAAAATCTCATCCCAGTTACTATAATTCAAGAGAAAAAACTTGGGGAGAAGTGGGGGTAGGGAGAATATGTCAGCACACAGGTGGGGTGACAGGTCCCCCTGGCTGCCACCTTGCGCCTGCCTCAGGCAGCATGGACACACAAGTGTGAAGGAGCAGCCTTCCCGCCATGTGCCTGGGCATTGGCTCAGTCACCTGCTGTTCAGCGTTGGCTGAGGTTGGACGGTATCGGCCTGTGCTCTCCTGTGGGTGTAACTTCGTGTTCGCTGCATCTGCCGTCTTTTTTTTTTTTTTTTTAATATATTTTATTGATTTTTCACAGAGAGGAAGGGAGAGATAGAGAGAGTTAGAAACATCGATGAGAGAAAAACATCGACCAGCTGCCTCTTGCACATCCCCCACCGGGGATGTGCCCGCAACCCAGGTACATGCCCTTGACCGGAATCGAACCCGGGACCTCTCAGTCCGCAGGCTGACGCTCTAGCCACTGAGCCACACCGGTTTCGGCTGCATCTGCCGTCTTGGTTGCTGTCTCAGGGTGAACAGAGGCTACCTCAGCCTCTGCCAGAGGCCTTGGGTGGGACCTTTGGGTGCCGTTGCTGGCTGTCTTCGCACCCTGACAACAGCTTTCTCTCTCCCTTCTCCTTCTCTCTGGTGGGATTCTGACACTAACAGCGTGGAACTTGAGCTACTTCACAGGCAATGGTGGCGTTTCCCCTGTAGCTCAGTGGGTGACCTGTCCCGTGTTGCTCAGTGGGGATATTGGGGTACTGGCTGAGCTATTGGACATTGTGGCCGACTGTGGCACAGGCACCTCTTTAGGCAAGGCTTCTGGTTTCCAATCCATGTCCTTGGCACAGGCAGATGAGGGTGCCCCACGGGACGCCTCTGAGCCTTCCTGAGATGGAGTGCACGAGATGTTGCCCATGACCTTCTGAAGTGTTAGGTAGATGTGAACCGGGCTGGGGGTGGTGTCAGCTGATGGAGTGGACATACCGCTCTTGCCCCAACCTCAGGGCCTTGATCTATTGATTTGTGACCTTTCTCTCCGGCAGTTGTGGTGGCTGCGCCTAGAGCCCGAGCTTCTCTGTCGGTGGAGGTGCTTCCAGAGCCCGCTGCCCCGAGAGCTGCAGAGGCTGCGTGACGCCTGGCAGTTTGCCAGCAGGTGGGTGCTGACAGTGGGGTGTGGGGAGAAAGTGCTCTGGGTTATCTCCATGGATACCTTAAGGTGTTCACAGGGTGCCTTTGGGCAGGTGCTACAGGACCCAGCGGCAGAACTGATCTGACAGGTCCCTGAGTGAGAATTCAGGAATGTTTTGGGAAAGACCGATTTCAGCCTAAGTAGTCAGTTAAACCCTGTTCAGGTTTCTGAGCCTGAGTGACCTGGTTGACCCACTCTCCTGGGACTGCTGGGCCAGTGGTCTCCAGTATCCTGCCGGGTGTGGGTGCTGTGAGGTCACTGAAGGAATCTCAAGTCCCCATCTAGCTGCCTTTCATTTCTGTGACTCGTGTTTTTATCCCTGATGTGCACCTGTCTCCCTGCAGGGTCAGGGTGCTCAAAATCTGCTCAGGAAACGAGGAAGGCAAGTCCTGCCCACCCACCTCCTTCTACAGAGTAGCTAGTGCGTTCCATCCCATTATGAATTTCCAGCCTGTTTTTCACCTGCCGCAGAACCTTTCTAAGCAGCACCGCAGTCAGTAGGGTCCGAGCCGCAGACTGTGGGCCATGGGCCTCAGCTCAGGCACTGGGACCAGTGCCCTGGTCAAGTCCTTCCGCACCTCGTGTCCAGGGCACAGGCATGCCGCAACCAGAAACTGGACCCTAAACCAAGGATGAGCCCATGACAGGCTTGGGCTCTGCAGGCTGTTTCTGCTGACTCAGCCCCTCATGGCTCACCCTGGGCAGGTGGGTCTGCACTGTGACAGTTTTGGGAACAAGGACCTTAGGTTTTCAGTGGTCACTTGATTGACAGGCTCCTGTGATGACACACATCTCTCTTCTTCCCAGCCTCCTGTCCCCCGACACAGAGTCCCCTGACACAGTGTCCCCCACCTCGGGCCCGGCCTGGGTCTCCGCTGCTGCGCTGCACTTTGCAATTCAACAAGCTGGGAAAGGGAGTCTGAGGAGAGGCCTGGAGAGGCTGCGCTGCCCCACGGAGGAGGCAAGGACAGCTCTTCTCTCTTTCCCTCCCCAGCAGGCCCGTTGTCAGTGTTCTGGTCAGTGGTGTTTCTCAGAGCTCACCTAATGACTGAGCTTTCCCAAGCACAGACAGGAAGTTTGGAGATTCTGACACTTTATTTGAAAGTAAAATTTGCTGGGTTTAAGATTTCATAAGACTTTGACTCTCAAGTTTATTAGTAAAAAGAATATCTTAGTTTCATTTTTGAAGTGCTTTCATTGATCTTTTTCTTATTCACATCACAACCCCGGGCAGGGCTGCCCACTGTCCACTGGAACCTGGTGTCCATTTCCACACCCTCGGTTCACATGCACCACAGTTAGGCACAGGCCGAGAGACAGGGCAGGTTCTCTGAGTCCAGGCTGGCACCTTGAAATGTCCCTACTGGGAGTTGTGGGACCGTCTGTAGCCAGGGCACTCGAGGCCACCTGTCAGCTCAGCACGTGTCCACCTGCTGGGCAACTAAATCAGTTGCTGAGCCAATCTATTTTTGGTGATTATAATTTAAAGTAAAAAACCTACAAATAAGATTCTTCCATGATTGTTTTCAGGTGGTTCTGTTGGAAGGCCTGGTGTACCAAGGGGACAGGACAGGGTCCACAGAGGCGCCATCCAGCCTGAGTGTGCCTGCAGTCAGGGTCAGAGAGGCGGGATGTAGCTGTGGGTTTACCACCAGAGTTTTACAAACATTTCTGGACACAAAGCCAGGGAACGAGGCTGAGCTGGTGGCCCACTGCACAGATGAGCTACCTGTCATGGGGACACTCACACACCAGGGAGACCGCTGGCAATAGCCTGGTTTAAAGACAAGCATAAAAATGATCCAGTCAGTAATAATTTTACACAATTAATTTCTGCTTAAAAGTGGGAATTTTTCTTTCTGAGAAGATCCACTTAGAGGAAAAGTGTGTGTCCTGGGCCTGTAAGTGGTGATGAGGAATGCTGCTCCACACCTAGGACTGCGCTGTGGGGACAGCACGGGTGACTTCACGTTGCAAGTATCCCTGTTTGTATTACAGCTGCTGGTTGTCCTGTTTTTCTTTTCCTTGATGGGCCTGCTGTCGACATACCTGACCCCACACGTATGTTATCCCTCATGTCTCAGGGTTCTTCCCCAGGTTCTTGAAGCTGCAGATCCTCAGGGGCCCAGCCCTCCTGGGTCAGGGTGGGGGGAGTCCTGTGCTCACTGGAGTGGGAGCTCCTCGGTCTTGGCCTTTGTTTTGATGTCTTACTTCAGCACTTGGGCCCCAGGGCCCCTGGCCACCTCCTCCTGCCGGAGTTCCCTCCATCAGAGGCCTTAGCGACACACTCTAACAAGGACAGGCTCCCTTCTGTGAAGAGGGTCGTCCCTCTTCCCCGCGTGTGCCCAGCTCTGAACCCCGCAAGAACATTCAGCTCTGCAGCCCCTGCCGTCCGAGTCATTCTTCCTCTTCTGTGGGTCACAGGCTGGCAACTGCCTGACGGCTTTGGACATCTGTGCCGAGATCTTGGGGTGTTTGGAGAAGAGGAAGGTGCCCTGGCTGCCGCTCTTTCGGTTGACAGAGACAGGTAAAAAATCCACTGAGACCTGATAGCCAATGGTCTCTAGTCATCCGCCATTGGCTAGGAGCGCAGTTGACCCAGCAGGGTCCGACTGTGGCTTTTGACATGAGTCCCTTCAGAAGCAACTTTCAAATGGTTATCTTCTTGCAAAGCATATAAGCCCTACATTTTCATCAGGACAAAAGCGTATAAAAGAATTTAGTGGAGCACTGAGGACCCCAGGGTGGCACTGAGCTATCATGTGGGGGTCCACCTGCCTGGCCCACAAAGGTACACAGGTCCTCTGAAGACACCGGTCCTGGGGGGTGGCAACCAGGGCTGACTGAGCCCCTTGGGTTGTAGATGCCGGCCTGGGTCACCTCCTCCTCCTCCTGGCCCCGGACCAGCATGTCAGGCTGCTGCCAGTCGCCTTCTACAGGTAACTCCCTGTTCTGGTCAGACCACAGTGGTTCTCCCTCCAGATGGCAGAGATGGCCTGGAACTTCCTGTGCCAACTGTCCTTCTCTGGGAGGTCTTGGTGTCACCTGACATCTAGTCTCACCATCAGCCTCCTCTCCTACTTTGACGAAGACGCCCTCACCCAGGATGATGCCTTCCTGCACATCGCAGTGGACATGTATCTCAAGCTGCTTTGCCTCTTCGTAGCCGGGGAGACAGCTGTACTCTCAACTCTGGCCAGCAGGACCCAGGAGCTTCAGGGCCAGGCAGGTGAAAGGGTGGGCTGTCTAGGCAATAGGCACATCCCACGGGCCCACATCCTACAACCCAAGGGGCAGATGGCACATCCCACGGGCCCACGTGGCAAGCTCTCAGGTGACGGCCCCTCCTGGCACACGTGTGGGCACCTGACTGTGGCTCTGTCTGTTCTCTCTAGGACTGCCCTGTCGGCCTGATAACAAAAGCTCGTCTTTTTCTGCTGCAATCAATACCTCGGTGCTCCAGAAAGAGCTTCTCTAACGTGGCAGAGGTAACGCCTAAATGTTCACCACGGTGTTTTCTCCCCATGGTGTTTGTGTATAAATCCAAATCACTATGTAAGTGTGAGGATGCGGAAGCCCAACACATGGCCACTTTCTGGTCAGCTCTAGTCACCAGCTTCCCTCCCCATGCCTTGGTGTTGGGTCTGTGCTGCACTGAGCATGGTATTTTCTTGCAGCTGCTGGCCACTCGTGGAGACTGTGACCCCGAAGTGAGTGCTGCCCTCCTGAGCAGGCAGCGGGCCATGCAGGACACTGACCTCTCCCAGGAGCCTTGCTTCTTCTGACTGGACCCGCACACACACTCCTCCTTTGTAAATAATTTATTATGAGCATGACGTGGAGCTCTTGTTGCACGAAAAAGTGGATTACAAATCTCCGTGACTGCTTGCGTGAGGAGCAGGACTCTATTTAAAATTTGTATCTGGCCCCAAGTCCATGTTTATAGGAAAATAAACTGCTGGTCCCAGAATGGGTGCAGAAAGGCTACCTCGGCCTTGCACTGAGCCCCCCACCTTCCAGCACAGGGGTGAGGTTCAGCATGGGGTCTCTCAGGGTGAGCCCAGCTGTGCCTTCAGGTCCCATGGGAGGAACTATGAAGCCCTTCCACCCCACCTACCACCTGCTGAGTTCAGGTGCTGAGCACCCTCAGGTGGGCTCAGGCTTCACAGCCTGACCCTCTGTGGTCCTGGGCGATGGCTCCAGGGGCAGGGCCTTGTCTTGGGTCTGCGTCAGAGGGTGGACCATGGACATATGCACGTTAAGATTGTGAGCCTTCTCGAACCGCCGGCCACACTGGTCACAGGCAAAGTCCAGCTCCGTCTCAGCCTTGTGTTTGGTCATGTGGTACTTGAGGGATGCCCGCTGCCGGCACTGGAACCCACAGACTTCACACCTAGGGGACGGGGGAAGTGAGCGAGGATCTGGGTGCCTGTGTGGCCACCAGGAGACACCGGGTCACACTTACTGCAGAGGCTTGGCTCCTGAGTGCCGCATCTGGTGGACGAGGAGGTGTTTCCGCTGCTTGAAGGTCTGTCCACACTCATCACAGATGTAGTTCCGCACCTCTAAGGAGAGACAGGTGAGCACAGGCCCCAGAAGGTCCACCTTCCGGGCTTTCTACACTCAGTGCCCAAGCAGGGGACCTTGCTGACCTGATTCTACTCAGATGAGAGACAATTTTCATACAAATTATTAGCAGAGCCCTGCAACCCATGTCTGGAGCTTCCTCTAAATCCACTGCACAGTGGAAGCCAGTTTTCTTAAACGTCTTAGAAGGCTCTACCTGCTTGAGCACAGATGCTTAGAGGAGCCACATCACAAGGTCTCAGGTACTGCCACTCCACACGGGACCCCCCCCAAGGAAGCCCCCATCCTGGAAGTCAGTTTCTTAGATTCTTGAACAAAAACCAAACGGTCAAACTATACGACCGATCCGATCCTGGACAGTAGGTGTATGTGTGGTTCTTGTGTTTCCTGACGTGGGTGGTGTGGGTCACACCATGAAAGTGATGAATCTGTATCAGCCCAGGTTGTGACATAGAGAAGTGGCCCTTGAGCTGACAGTGGTGGCTGCATCTGAGCTTTTTGCCTCACCATTTCTACAATGCATGTGGCTTCCTCTTATCCCAAAAACATGTTTGTTTGTTTTTTAATTAAAAAACCCACCACAATACATGCACAGAAAGGCACAGGGATTTCTTTGCTGCCAGTTCCACACTGACCAACTGAGCTGACTTGTCAACACTGCAGCCCACAAACAACACACTACCCACGAGGCCAAGACGGGGACCCTGGGGGCTGTCCCAGGAGGGGTCAGGGCAGGCACCTGTGTGGATGAGCTTCACATGCCGCTGCAGGTAGCGGTCAATCATGAACACCTTGTTGCAGCCAGGGTGGGGACAGGGCCTCTCGCGGACTTCTTCATGGTGTTCCTTTATGTGCTTCTGCAGGGGAACAGTGAGGCCCTGAGTGCTGGCTGGGCCTGGACAGCAGCTCACCCACCACGCAGCACCTGCTGCCTCTGAGCCCTGTGCACCACCCTCGAAGGGACAGGTCCCACCATTCCTCACTGAAGACAGGTGCTTTCCCAAGAGCAAAGGCCGGTTCATCCTCCCCCACGGAGCACGGCAATGGTGGGGTTGCTTCACATCTCCATTTCCCCAGGTTCACGGGCACCCTGGGGGGAGTCTGGGCCTGACACCCCCCCTGCTCCTGTAGACTCCTGCCCTGGCTTCAGTAGCACCTTCCTTACCTTCATGCCATCAGCCCCTCGGTACACAGCTGTGCAGCCTTGATATGGGCACTTGTAGATGGTGGGCAGCTCCTCCCTAAAACACAGGGCACCATGGAGCTGCCGCCCTGGCCGCACGCCCGGCAGTGCAGCCCACACCCGGCCTCACCTTTCACAGCGGAGCTTGTTCTTCCAGCCCGGCTTCGGTCCAGGCTTCTTTCGGATTTTTGGTTCTTCAGGTTTCTTGGCCTCTTTGCTCCCATTCTTTTTGCCAGAGACTCTGGGGGAAAAAAAAAAGGTAAATCAGATGCAGTGATAGGTCTGACCTCTGTACATGGATCTCACTTTCCTTCATGTTCTCTGATATGATTCAGCTTCCAGGGCTATGTGCTAACTGGGTGCCCTGAACTGGACCCTCAGCCACCAAAGCCAGAACAACTCAGTAGGTAGATGCCCGGTACTGCCCCCATGGGAGGGCAAGTGCAGGGACAATGACTACAGAGGTGGGTTTTTAGGACTGAAGTCTTACACCCTATTCTAAATATCAAAACCAAACACAAGATGCCATGGAAAATGGTGGAATACAGAAGCTTTAGGGGTCAGTCCCTGGACCAAAACAACCATTAAGCTAGAAAAAAGATCAGATCCAACAACTGTGGAACTTTGGACCCTGATGGGAGACTCACAGCAACCAGAAGTCCTTGAGGGGCAAGTGCTGTCTCTGGGAAGAGTGCTCTATGTGCTCCACCAGCTGCCACCCCCCATTCTTCGGCTCTGCCACGGGCCAGAGTGGGCCATGGGGACTTGGGGCGGGACAGTAGTGTCTATTAAAAGTTTAAAGAGCCCTAGCTGGTTTGGCTCAGTGGATGGAGCATCGGCCTGTGGACTGAAGGGTCCCAGGTTCGGTTCCGGTCGGGGGCACATGCCCAGGTTGCAGTCTCGATCCCCAGTAGGAGGTGTGTAGGAGGCAGCCAATCAATGGTTCTCTCTCATCATTGATGTTTCTATCTCTCTTTCCCTCTCCCTTCCTCTCTGAGATCAATAAAAATATATTTAAAAAAAAAAAAAAAGTTTAAAGAACACACGTTTTCCTTTTTGGACCCAGACATTTAAGGAACTCGGTCAGAAATGGAAGGGAGCCCTGGCTGGTGTGGTTCATTTGGGCATCTTCTTGTGTACCAAAAGGTTGCTGGTTTGATTCCTGGTCAGGGCACATGCCTAAGGGTGTGTATGAGGCAGCCCATCAATGTTTCGCTCTCAAATTAATATTTCTCTTTCTCCCTCTCCCCTCCTCTCTAAAAATAAAAAATCTTAAAAAAGGGGGTGGGGGACACATGTGTAATACTTTCAACAATAAATATGTTATAACTAAAATAAAGTTAAAAAGAAATAGAAGGGAGCACCTGGGCTACATGTGACTAGCCATAGCTGACATCATCTTCAATGGTTAGAGGCTAAAAAGTTCCCTCTGAGATCAAGAAAATAATGCTGGGCATCCTGGCCAGAGAGATTAGGCAAGAAAAAATAAAAGCCATCTAAATTAGAAAGAAAGGAAGGGAAATTACCTCTATTCACAGATGACATGATTTTATATATAAAGAACCCTACAGAGTCCTCATACAAAATACATTCAGCAAAGTTGCGGGGTGCAAAATCAGCACAAACACCAGTTCTATTCCTACATGCTAACAACAAACAACCCAAAAAGGAAATTAAGAAAATTCATTTGCAATCACATCAAAAATAATAAATGAATAAATTTAACCAAGGAGGTGAATGACTCATACACTGAAACCTACAAAACACTGATGAAGGAAATGAAAGGCCTAAATAAGTGGAAAGGCATCCCATATTCATGGATTAGAAGACTATTAAGATGGCAGTGCTTCTCCCAAAGCAAACTACAGATTTAATCTCTATCTAAATCCCAATGGTGTTTTTAGTAGGGAAAAAAAAAATCCAAAATTTCACGTTGAATTTCAAGGGACCCGAATAGCCAAACAATTTTGAAAAACTGATGGGAGGACTCAACTTCCTGAATACAAAATTTGCTACGAAGTTACAATAATCAAAATTGTGGTGCTTGCATAAAGACAGACGCGTAGACCAACTGAATAGAATTAAGAGGATAGAAATAAACCCTCAAAAGTACAATCAACTATTTTCAACAAGAGTGCCCAGATTATTCTACAAGGAAAGGATAGTCTCCAACAAAGGTGCTGGGAAACTATGTACACGCAGAAGGAAACGGACCCTAATGTGTGCTACATACAAAAGGTAACTCAGATCAAAGGCCGGAATATGAGCTAAAATTATAAAGCTCTTGGAAGAAAACAGCAGTAAGTCTTCGTGATCTTGGACTTGGCAATGGTTTCTTAAATATGACACAAAAGCACAGGCAGCAAAAGTAAAAATAGGTAAACTGGACTTCGAAATCATAACTTTTGCACAGCAAATGCCACGCCCAAGAGAGTGAAATAGATGACCCGCTGAATAGGAAAAACTACCTTATAACTCAATAGCAAAAAGACAACCCAATTAAAATATAGGCAAAGGACGTGGAGGGCATTTCTCCAAAGGAGATATAAGCATACACGTGGCGCTGGCCGAGTAGCTCAGTTGGTTAGAGTGTCCTGATAATCCAGAGTTACAGGTTCTATCCCGGTTAGGGCACATAGAAAAATCAATCAATGAATGCATAGATAAGTAGAACAAATTGATGTTTTTTTTCTCTTTAAAAAAAAAATGTGAAAAGATGCTCAACATCACTAATCAATAGATAAATGCAAAGCAAATTAACAATGAGGTACCACTTCCACCCATTAGGGTGACTGTACCTCAGTGTTCAGAGCATTACTCACAATAACCCAAAGGTGAAAACAACCCAAGATGTGGTTAAGCTCCAACACGGGCTATAATATGGTAAATCTCAAAAGGAGCCAGTCACAAAAGGACAAATACAATCCCACTGAGGTCCCTAGAATCGGGACCTAGACTAGATAGAGGTTGTCAGGGCCGGGGAGGACGACAGGGAAGTCATTGCTTAATGTGTACAGAGGTTCTGCTCGGGGTGGTGACAGTTTGTAAACAGTGGTGATTGTTGCACAACATTGTGAATGTACTCAATGCCACTGAACTTAAAAATGGCAAACTGTGTGTTACCACAAATTGTAAAGAAGGGTTATAAAGAGTTGTCCTCCCTTTAACGGGAAGATTAAAAGAACCTTTCTGATGACTGCGCAGGCTTCTCTCCTTGTCTCAAATAACTGTGCTTTGAACCTGGCTGCGTGTCCCGATCGCTGGCCTGTACCCTCTTCTGAGTGGCATGGCACCTGTTGGCTGCACTGACAGGTAATTTGCCATTTCCCTCCCACCCTGGACTACATTTGCAGAGAGCAGGAGGCTTCACAGGTGGATGGGACGGCTGGGGTGGGGGTGGGGAGCCTCAGGGCTGCACACTGACTGATGTCTCCCCAGAGCTGCCTGTTGTCCTGTTTCTCCGTAACCCATGTCAGAACCTAAAGGAAAAGAACTCGTGATTGCTTCTCAATCTGTCTCTGCGTTTCCTTGGCTGATGGTGTGTGCTTGTTTCACTGTGCTGTGAAATGCGGAAGGACAGTGCCCATGTCGGGCATCGACACTGCAGGGGTTTGGGGGTTCCTGGGCACAGGGTTGGGAAGAAAGTGACACAAGTAAAAATCGTCCCTTCCTGCCAGGACCCTACGTTCTACCTGCAGAAACAAATCCTTGAAAAGAGAAGGTCAACACAAGGTCACAGAAGCTCCCCAACAAGGAAGTGGCATAGAAATCGGTGCCCGAGGCAGAGCTGTGAACAAGTGCAGAGACTCAGCACCAAGAGCAGGAATCAGAGGCTGGCAGGGTGGTGTGGCCGTGAGCAGGACTGGCACAAGGCAGGCAAGGAGCTCCAAAAGAGGCTGGGTCATGCCCACGGGCTCCTGCCATCCTCACCTGGACGTCAGCTGCCTCACGAATGACACTGAGGCCAGGTCCCAGAGCTGTCCTGGGGAGGCCTCAGCTCCCTCAGAAGCCGCACTGCACTGGACTTGGCAGGCTGACCCAAAACACCACGTGCGGGGAGCACAGACGCGGCATCCAGCTCCCCGATGGACACCAGCCCCAGGCCTTGCACCAAGACCCACTTACTTCTTTTCTGGGTAAGGCTCAAAGGACTCATCTGAGGACTGGGTGTTCTGCTTCTTGTCATTGTCGTCTTCACTCAGGAAGTCCCTAGGACAGAAGAGAGAGCCTTTAGCAAAGCTCTGGGTGGGTGACAGATCCGATGCGACTTCCTGCCTGCAGACACCACACACATCCCCACAGACCATGTTTTAGTTCTGAAAAGGCTGAAAGAAACCTAAACCCCCCCAATCTCTACCCCATCTCCTAAATGCTCTCCTCACATCAGGACCCCAAACTCAGAAGGAACCTCTCCAAGGAGGCCCCAGGCAGGTGTGAAGACCCCATAGGTGGTGGGCTTCTGAGTAAGTGGACGCTCAGAACAGCCCTCACCCTGTGAGCACCTGTCCAACTGACAGGCCAGCTGTCAGCCATTTCAAAGGTCACAAAGGCCAGAAAAAGCTCTATGCCTGTAACCTTCGCCCTGACGTACGAGCCACTGTTCATTCTGTTGGCTCGCCACGGCCTTCCCCTTCGGCCGCCACCCGTCAGGCAGAGAGCGGCTGGAGGCTGCAAGACCCTGGCCACACCTGGTCCCGGGGTGTTTCTAAGCACAGACACTTGGGTTCTTCCGGCACCTTGGCCACGGGTGCCGCACTGGAGCTGCACTAAAACTGTTCTACTCTACGGACAAGGATGCGCCTGCCTTCCAGCCACAGCTGGTGGCGTCAGGCTGGAAGAGTCTGAGAGGTGCCTGGCTCAGCGGCAGCGGGTGGCCCAGAAGCAGACAGCCCAGTCACACTCATGCCATGACCAAGGGCCAGAGGCTGCGTCCTCTGCTCGAGGAGCGTGGGGCCAGCACAGACCTAAGGCCTGAAGGAGACAAGGGGCAGCAGCAGAGGGTGCCCAAGGGACCCTCCCCGGAGCTCTGCACACACAGGTCCTGCTGTCTGGTGGCTGCATCAGCGGGTACCCTCTGGGACCCAGGAAGCCCCTAATCAGGACCGAGCAGCCTGGAAGCACCCCTGGCCAGGACATGGACCGCCAGCCCCTAGGATGGTAGAGTTTGGTTTTCCAAGGAGAAATTTTAGGCTGTTTAAACCCACTCTTCTCTCACCCCTCAGAAAGGTCACTGAACTCGTCTTTTACCCGATCATCCGAGGTTGAAGATGGAAGCTGCTTCTCACCCAACTGCCCTGAGAAACAAAGAACAAGGCTCCTGTTACCGACCGGTGCGCAGGCAGGGCTCCCAGCAAGGAGGCACGGCCGCCTGAGACAGAGCCTTCCTTGTGAGCCTGGGGTCCGCCAGCCTCACATCCCGCCCACCTCCCAGCTCCATCCCCCACAGGTCCCAACACTGCCACGCTCACAGGCCACCCGTGTCCAGCACAGGCAGCGCCGAGCACCCGATACCCAGCGACAGTCACAGCTGCCGACCTCTCCCCAGAGGTTCCGATCCAGCGTTTCGGGGGACGACTCACACGTCATGAATGTATCGTGCGCAGTTTAAAGAGCCGCGCAGCCCTAAGGGCCCTCCGCACAGTCCCCGCTTCCTCCAGCCTGAGCATCGCCCTCTCCGAGCCATCCTGGGAGTGGCACTTTCTGAAAGGACTCGCACTCGAGTGGCCGAGCGCCCACTGCAGACGGGCACACATGGCAGCTGACAGGCAGGAGCCGGCCTGGCCCAACGTGATGTCCCTGAACCACTGCACCACCCAAGGGCCTGTTTCCCTCAACACACAGCAAAGGGGCCTGTCCTCACGTCCCACTGGGGTGTCACTAGGGTGCTGGCTGAGGCCCAGGAAATGACCCGAAACAGCCTCAGAGGCACAGCTGCCCTCTTCCCCGACCCCCTGCAACAAGGCCCCATTCTCCCTCCCTCGTCCCCCGGCCGGAGCAGGCGGTGAGGCGGGATAGCAGAGGCGTGCGCCTCACAGGCACGGCCAGCACCGGGTCTCAGCCCTTCCTGCTGCCAGATGCCCACAGGACTCCGCCACCACTGCCCACACGTGCAGACATCCACTTCCTGCGAGGGCCCTGCTGGCTCAGGGGTAGGAATCCTGGTCGAACAGCCCAGAGAAGCTCCTACCTGGAGCCCCACTTGGGGGCAGGCTTGACTGAGGCAGGGGGCTCGGCCCAGGCCCCACAGGGCTGCCATCTGAAGGGGGCTGGACCACGTCCATGTTGGACAGCGTCTCCGTCTCAGCTGTGGTCGCTCCGCCCTGGGAGCGCGGCGGGGTAGCCCCAGTGGGGTTGGACCTCCGACGGTGGGCGAGCCGGGGGGCTGTCTCCTTGTCCCACGTCCACTTGACCGCCAATGCACTGTCCAGCAGGAGAGCCCCGCAGCTGGGGTCGGCGTCCATGGTGTAGTCGTGGCCTTGGTCGCAGCCCCACACGGCCTGGATGACACCACAGTACTCGGAGGACAGCGTCCTCTGGAGGCTGGGCAGGGCCCCACAGCGGGCCGCGTGTCCGTGCACCCACCCCACCAGGCCACGCAGACCTTCCGGGCTTGACGTGATCAGGTCCACTGAGGAAAGGCACAGACAGCAGCCCCGTGGCTGGTCAGCACCCAGCCCACGGGAGCCCACCTATACCCGCCCCCCCCCCCCCCCCCCCCCCCCCCCCCCGCTCCAGGGACGGGGACACTCACCCAGACACGCTGCCTCCTCGGCCTCTGTTGGGGGCTGGGCACCCACCCTGCAAAGGAGCAGCATGGACGTAAGTGGGGCCCTGCAGCAAGCAGGGGGCAGGCTCGCTCCCTTTACCGGCTCGCTCCCACCTGGGGCTGCCCCTGCCCTGCCATGCCGTCTCCTGACACTCAGAGCCTTCTCGGCCATCACCTCCCACACCAGTCGCTCTGAGGCTTCCACGTGTCCACTGCCACCGCACCATGGCCCCCCCACTGCACAGGTTCCCACCGGGCACTTCCTGTGCTGAGAACCGCACAGTACACCGGAGACTGAACCTGAGCACCCCCAAATGAACAAAGGAGGGAGCGCCTACTGTGTGCAGGGCTTCCGGGGGCCCATTGGGGACACGTTGACTCTCTGCAGGAAGGACGTGAGGAGGCTGTGGCATTGGTAGAACTGGGCGTGGCAGTTCTTGCAGACAAACTGAGACAAAGCTGGGTCCTGGTGGACGGCCACCCCCAGCAGGTGCTGGAAGTCCCTGACGAACACGCGCTCCCCGGGGGGTGGTCTCTCTGAGATCTGCCCAGGTGCCCGGGCGGAGATGCTGCGGAGGCTCCGTGCAGAGAACTTGCCGTGGCAGAGGCGGCAGTGCCCCATGGCCAGAGCCCGGCCTGTTCCTGGGCAAGCACAGGAGACGTGAGTCAGGCCAGGCCAGACACAGCTCCAGGAGGGGAGCCCCGTGGCCAGTCAGGTCACAGTAAAGGATACAAAGTCAATGTGCAAAAAATGGTCGGAACAAACTATCAGAACAAGAAATTAAGGAAATGATCCAATTTTCAATTTCATCAAAAAGAGTAAATACCCAGGAATAAATTTAACCAAGATGGTGGAAGATGTGTACACCAAAAACTATGGCACTGATGAAAGAAGTTGAAGATACAAATAAATAGAAAAATATTCTGTGAACTTGAAGAATTCATTATTGTTAAAATGTTCACACTGCCCAAAGCCATCTAAGATTCAACACTATCCCTATCAAAATCCAAATAGCACTGTAAAAACTGATTTCGAGAGAGAGGAAAGGGGGCAGGGCAGAGAGAGAAAGAAAAACATCGATTTGTTGTTTCGCTTATTTTACATTCATTGGTTGATTCCTTTTTTTAAATCCTCGCCTGATGAATTATTTTTCATTGATTCTAGAGAGAGAGGAAGGGGGGGGAGGGGGGAGAGAGAGAGAAACATCAACGTGAGAGAGAAATATCGGACCAGTTGCCTTCTGTACGCACCCTGACGGGGGACTGAACCTGAACCCTTTTTTTAAAAAAATATATTTTATTGATTTTTTACAGAGAGGAAGGGAGAGAGATAGAGAGTTAGAAACATCCATGGGAGAGAAACATCGATCAGCTGCCTCCTGCACACCTCCCAATGGGGATGTGCCCGCAACCCAGGTACATGCCCTTGACCGGAATCGAACCCGGGACCCTTCAGTCCGCAGGCCGACGCTCTATCCACTGAGCCAAACCGGTTTCGGCTGAACCTGAACCCTTAACGTATCAGGACGACGCTCGAACCAACTGAGCCATCCAGCCAGGTCCAACAGCATTGCTAACTAAATAGAACTAACAATCTTAAAATTCATACGGAACCAGAAGAGACCCCAAAGAGCCAAAGCTGGAGGCATCACAATTCCTTATTTCAAACTGTATTACAAAGTGAAAGTGATCAAAACAGTGTAGCTTTGGCATAGAAACAGACACATAACGGAAGGACAGAGGACCCAGAAGTACACCCGTGCACACAGGGTCAATCAGTCTACGAGCAGGGAGCCACGAACACACACTGTGGTGGTGGGGAACCTGGGAAGCCACGTGCGAAACGTGACGCCCGACCACCACCGTCGGCCATACACACAAGTCAACTCAGCATCATGTCTCCATCTCTGCCTCCCTCCCCGTCCTCTCTGAGATCAATAAAAAAATAACCTTTTAAAAAGTACAAACTCCCACTGATGACAGGAAGGGAGCGGTGTGCGGCCTGGGGACTAATTCACGGCGCCGGCTGTACACGGGGAACTTGCTGAGAGCAGAGCTTGAAAGTTCTCAGCATAAAAGAGCTGTCACTGGAGATGACGGATGTCAACTGGACACTGTTCCTCCACAATATTGACAGCTATCAATTACGTTGCACATCTGAAGCTAACATGTAATATATCGGTGATAGCTCGGTAAAACCTTTGTCCCAAAGAAAACTCTTAACAAATGTTTTTAAAATAAATAAACGCCTCCACAGCCGTGTAAGTTCCTAAAGGGAGCGGGAAACGGCATCCCGAGACCAGCAGAGAAGGACGGGGCAGCCCAGCTCCTCCCGCCGGTCGGGGTCCGTCCGCCACGCGAGGGCGAAGCGAGGGCGAAGGCACCGACCCCGGCCAGGCGGGCACCGACCCCCGGCCAGCGGCCCTCGCCGCGCCGCGCCCACCGGTTCTGAGCGAACGAGCGGCGGCTGAGGCTGGGGCTCAGCAAGGACCTCGGGCTGCAGACCCGGCGCGGACGGGGGCCAAGCCCCGGCCTCTCCGCCCGCAGGGCTGAGCGTCCACCGCGGGCTCCGTGGGCAGGCGGGGTCGGCGCTTGCGAAACCGCACCCGCGCGGGCGCCGGGGAGGCTCCGCCCGCCTCCAGCGGCCCAAGGGCGCCGGGGAGAGGCCCGGGCCGCGGTCACGGGCCGGCGGAACCCACCTGCCTCGTCGGCGCCGTCCTCGCCCGCGTCCCCGCAGGCCCGCGCCGGCCCCCAGCCCAGCCGGGCGGCCACCACGGGCGCCCTCGTCCCCGCTCGGCCTGCCGCGGGAGGGGCGGCCCCGGGCCCGGCCGCCGCCGCAGCTGCCGCCCGAGCCCCTGCGCGGCCCCGCCGCCCCAGGCGACAGGAAGCGGCCAAGCCGGTCCCGTTTCATGGCGGCCGCCCCTGCGCTGCGCCCCGCTCGGCTCCGCTCGGCTCCACCCGGCTGCGCTCGGGCCCGCTCGGCTCGGCTGCTCGGCCCCGCGGGTCCTGCTCGCGCCCGGAGCTCTCGGCCGCTCAGCCGGACTGTGCTCGTTCGTGCCGCCCGACCCGCCGCTCGGCTCCGCTCGGCTCCCGGGAGGCGGGACGGGCGGGGCGCGCAGGGGCAGGGCCGCGTGAGGAGGGAGGCGTGTCGGTCGGCGCGAGGGGCGGGGCGAGGGGGCGGGCCGGCAGGAGGGCCTGTCACAGCCGTGGAGTGAGGGTCGCGGGGGAACTCGCGCGCTCGCGGCAGCGCTGTGCCGAGGTTATTGGCGAGCTCCGCCCCCAGCCCCGCCCCTTCCGCCCTCGACGCCGGGCAGCCGCGCGGGCGGGGCAGCCGGAAGTGCGCCCGAGACGGTCCCGTGTGTTCCGGCGGTCCGCGGCTCGGGCGGCCCCCGCTCCCTCGCATCCTTCGTTCCGGGCTTCAGGTCGTTCGCCCCGCCCCTGGGCCGCCAGCACCGCCTCCCCGCCCGGCGCCATGGCCGCTGCGGCCGGGGACGGCGCGGTGAAGCCGCTGCAGTGCGCTATGAAGCTGGCCAACGGGGCCATCGAGCTGGACACCGGCAACCGGCCCCGGGTGAGGCGAGGCGCGGCGCGGCAAGGCGCGGCGGGCCCGGCCCCCACGAGAGGGCGGCTCAGTGGGCGTGGGCGAGGGCGGGGCCGCGGGGTGGGCGCCGGCCGGGACCCCCGGCGGCTGCGGGGCGCCGGCGCGGTGTCGGCTTCCGACCTTGGACAGCTCCCAGGCCTGTCCGCCCCGTTTTCCCCGTCTGTCCCGCGAGTCGGACCCGGAGCGGCGCTGGCGTCTGTAAACGGGATGCTGCAGGGTCCGCGCAGCTGCCTCCCTCCGCATAGACCGCCAGCCGCTCCGCTCCGTGTGTGCGTTTCTCCGGGAAGACGCTGCGGATTTGGTCCGATTCCCACGGGGGCGGCATCCCGAGAAGGTTAACTGCGGCTCTCGGTGCTGCGCCTTCCCTGTCGCCGCGGGCGGGAGGGGTGTCAGCCACGCTGGCGACCGGGTGGAAAAGCCGGCCGAGCCGCCCGGGCTGCGCGGGGGGGAGCGGGCTGCGGGCGAGCCCAGGAAACACATCCCGGGCCCTCGGTCCACTGCTGTCCCCAAGTCGGAAACCCTTCCCGCCTCCATCGGATCCTCATCTCTGAGGTGTGGACTTAAACATGAATAATTTGGGAACTGGGATGCAGCGCGCGCGCACACACACCCCACGCTGTGAGTCCCAGCGCCGCCTGGGCTCCGTGCAGGGAGCCGGACAGGATGCCCACACCCGTGAACCTGGCAATGCTCTAGAATCCCCTGTACCGGGCAGTGGGGTTCAGGAAAGGGATCGCCCAGAACCCCAGCCGGAACAGATTCTACGATTTGCAACAGCACTCCCTCATTAACCTCCCAAGAAAAACATTCACAAGCCAGCGAATGAAGGGCCAGAAATGAAACTTGTTGCATGGCGTGGAAAATGACAGCAACTCTCAAAGTTGCTTCCCCTGCCACTTCCTTCCTGTGCTGGGGAGAAAGGCGAGGGAGAAGGGATGGGGATCCAGCTGGGCCCCTTCCCCTTCAGGCCTGGGGAAGACTGATACACCGGTGCCCCAGGCAGACCAGCCAATCAGCCGACCACCTCGGGCTGGATGCTCAGGGCTCTCTCCGAGATAAGCAGACACCGTTTCTGGGCTTCCCACCGGGGCGGCAGGCGGCGCGATGGAGGCCTTTGCCTCTACCGCCTGACCCCTGCCGTTTCTCTTCCCTGGGCACAGGAGGCATATGCAGAATACCTGCGGAGCATCCACTACATCTCCCAGGTGCTGCTGGAAGAAGTGGAAACCACCCAAGGTACAGCTCTCAGCCTCACTGCTGCTCCTGGGCTGGTCAGATGTTGGTCACCTAAGCCCTTGGTGGGTTTCAGGCCTGGGGGTGTCCTGTCCTACCCGCTTGGTCATTAGCAGAAGGCGAATGGCTGGGCACTCAGTCAGCATGAGCTATCGTGGTGTGATGTGATGTGGGGGGGGGGGGGGGTAGACGGGTAGGACATGGCCAGGGAGGAGTGACCTGAGCAAAGGCTGGGGGCAGCCTTCCACCAGCGGGGTGAACAAAAGCCCTGAGCTGAGAGTGGGTGCTGGGTGTAAGGAAAGGCAGGCAGGCCGGGGCAGGTTCGTGCATTAGGGGCAGGCAAGGAGCTGGGGTGGTTCCCACAGGAGGGGTTAGCTCATGGAGAGGCCGGCATGGGGGCAGAGCCTGCAGGAGGTCCCCATGGTGGGGACAGCAGTGGTGAGACCTCCTGGAGGTGGATGGCCTGGGGGATGTTCTTTGAAGGTGGACTTCACCAGACTTGCTGCAGGGGGAGAATTCTGGTTGAGGGCACCTTGGTTGGGGAGAGGTGGGAGTCACCACGGTCGGAGCAGCCCTAGGGAGCCAATGAGCTTAGCAGAGGTCTGGGCACTACAGGACGAGGACTGGGAGGAGTTTGGGGCAGTAGCCCAGGGCATGTCCTGGGGGAGAGAGACCCTGAGAGGTTGGGGAGCACTTGGGACTAGGGCAGACGTGGGGGTGAGGGCAGATTCGGTGGGAGTGTGTTGAGGGGCTGGCTGTGAAGGGAGCAGGAGGTGGGTCAGGACCTGGGCTGGTGGCGTCCGAGGGTTTGGGGAGGCAGCTCCTACAGCGAGTGTCTGCTGGTAGGACAGTCTGTAGGATGGAAGCCCTAGGGAGGGTGAGGGTGGGCTGAGCACAGCCGAAGGCCAGGAAGTGGGTGAAAAAGTTGTCTCTGTGACATGGTCCCTGAATGGTGGCCCACCTGGAGGAGGGGCTGTGGGTGCAGGTGACATCCTCAGGAGAAAAGGCCCCGTTGGGTAGAGAGAGGCTCTGACGGTCCAGCTGAGACAGTGGGACAGTCAGTCAGATGCTGGGCTGGCCCTGCTCAGAGCCCGAGGGCCGATGGTCAGAGGTGAGGGGTGGGTGGGCTGGCCCGGGAGTCAGAGGTTAGGAGACAGTCAACGTGCCCTTGTGTTTATCTCAGCAAGAACCTGGTTAGTGAATGAGTGATGGTAACCAGTCTTCCTGTCCATGCCCAGACGCTGGGGAGCCTGTGCCCCCAGATGCCCTGAAGATGCTGAAGCTGGCAGAGCAGTGTCTGGAGAGGGCCCAGTCGACGGTGGCCAAGCTTGGTGGGTCTCCAGCAGGGGCATCCCCCCAAGTTTGTCTCCTCTGTGGCCTGTGGGGCCCTGTGCCAATTGTGGCTCTGTGTGCCTCGCAGGGAAAGCCTGCCTGAAGCCAGCCATGCCCGTGGCGGCTGCTGGCCCCTCACCTACCAGCCGGCACCGCCGGGTGTACTCAGACGAAGGGGGGAAGCTGCTCCCGTTTCTGCCGCCAGAGATCTTCCAGAGGCTTCAGGTGGTGGAGTCGCAAAGCTCTAAGAAGTAAGATGGGGGTGCAAAGCGGGCACAAGGAAGGTGGGCGGAGCCTGGGTTTGGCCTGCAAAGGGAGCTCACCATGGCAGGGCTAGTTTAGGTGAAATGGGTCCCAGGTTGGAAATGCCCGCGTGCCTGGCGGAAACACATACAAACTGTCCTTGGAGAAAAGCTCCTTTAAATTCCGTAAAATAAGTGGCACACGGTCCGAGATCACCAAGCACACAAGGAAGTAAGAAACCGAAGGAACGACAGAGAGACAGACTGAAAAGCTGTCGGATCGAGTTATCAGACACAGCTTATAAAGCAATCGTGCTCTCTGTATTTAGAAATGAAAAGCACGTGTGACAATGCCTACAGGTTGCCCTGGCCAGTGTGGCTCAGCAGTTGAGTGTTGTCTGTGCACCAAGAGGTCACAGGGCACATGCCTGGGATTTGGGCTTGATCCCCAGTAGGGGGCATGCAGGAGGCAGCTGATAAGTATTTTTCTCTCATCGATGTTTCTCTCTTCCTCCCTCCCTCTCTCTCTAAAGTCAATAAAAACATCTTTTTTAAAAAGAAAAGACCTGCAGAGAAAAGAAATACCTGCAGGAACAAGAAACTATAAAACCTGACCTAGCAAATAAAGAATCAAGTAGAAACTAAATAAAAACTATAACACCACCATTATTGTTAAACATGAAGTGATGACAGTAACAACAAATTACAGTTGATCCTTGAACGGCTGGGGGTTGGGGGCACGGAACACCATGCCTCAGGCTGCTCCGGAGGCTCCAGGCCCCTGGCTCGTCCACCTGCGGCTCTGGGGCAGGGCCAGGCCGGGCGCTTCCACCCCAGGGCAGCCTTTCTCCCCGTCCCCCACCCAGGAAAGCAGGACGAGGTGGGACCGAAGCTCTGGTGGTGGGTGGCGGTGGGAGCTATTCTCCAGTAGAGGTGGTTGTCCCTTTCGTGGGCTGCTCACGGGTGCCTTGGTGCCTTAAGAGTCTCATGTTGTTGCCGAACACACAGGACTGAATTGCATCATGGGCTGAGGTCTGGCTTCCTGTGAAAAGTCAGCCGTCCTGGCAACAGGACACCCACATTTCAGGGGGCTGTGGTCCAGTCCCTCCAGACACCCTCCCTCCTTTACACTTCCTGCTGACCCCCTGGCTACTTCCTCACATCCTGGCCTCAGGGCTGGGTCGGGAAGGGTTCTCAGGTCCCCAGAACGTTGCTGGGCTTCCTGGGCCTGGACGGCAGCGTGTCCCGTTTCCAGGGAGCTGACACCCCTGGAGGAGGCCTCCCTGCAGAACCAGAAGCTGAAGGCCGCCTATGAAGCCCGGATGGCCCGTCTGGACCCCAGCCAGGCCCTGCAGAAGACGTCGCTGGTGAGCAGGCCCCAGGGAGGCTGTGTTGCTGGGGGAGGGAAGCAGGCCTTACTCCCCCCTCCCCTCCTAGACCCTGTCCCTGCAGCGGCAGATGATGGAGAACCTGGTGATCGCCAAGGCCCGGGAGGAGACTGTATCCTTTCTGTCCACCCAGCCTCTGTGTCCAGAGGGGGAATCGGGAATGTGACCTTGAGCTGAGGGAGGAGGAGGGGGAGAGGGTAACAGGTGACAGGGTCAGGGTGTGGGCACCAACTTCTTCAGCTTCGGGAGAGCCATGTGCTCGGGGAATGGTCCACACACCCCCCTTGGCAAAGACCGTCCTGCCCCCCAGCAAAGGGGCTCCTCTCCATCCTTCAAATCACCTGCCTCCCTCGCTAGTGGGTGCCCGTCCTCCAGCGCCGCCACTGGACCGGACCTCCTGAAGGGCCAAGGCAGTGCCCTGCCCACTGGACCCTGAGTCCGGCCGGGCTTAGCGCACATGCAGGGCATCGGAAGCGGCCTTAACTCTGCACCAGCTGCAAAGGAAGATGGAGGAGCGGCGGCTGCGGCTCCAGGAGGCCGCCAACAGGTGCGTCCCCTCCCATCGGTCCAGCCTTGGCCTCAGGGCAGCTGGGAGGCCTGAGGGGTGCACCCAGACGCCCGAGGCCCAGCCCCGTCCTTCCTCCCCAGGAGGTTCTGCAGTCAGGTCACCCTGACCCCTGAGGAGCGGGAGCAGCGGGCCCTCTACGCCGCCACCCTCGAGTATGAGCAAGACCACGTGAGTCCTGGGGCCAGGTGCCTGGGCCACGGGCTGCGGCTCCGGGTGGGGGTCCTTGGTGTCACGGTTACCCCTCTCCCCCCCTCGTGGGGCACAGGGTCCCCTGGGCCTGATGGCATTGGATCTTCACTGCACCCCAGGGTAGGTATCAACAAGGAGACCTGGCCTTTTGGGGTGCAGCCCTGGCTGGGCGGGGGAGGGGGGAAGAGGAGGAAGGAGGGACCTCCCTTCATGGGGGTCCCGTGCTCTCCTCCACGGTCTCCTGTCCTGCAGGACTGGCCAAAGCACTGGAAGGCCAAGCTCAAGAGGAGCCCTGGGGACCTGTCGCTGGTGACCAGCCTGGTGTCCCACCTGCTCAGGTACAGGGTCCTCAGGCCCTGCCCTCTGGCTGCTGGAAGGCCTAGGAGGGGAAGAGGTGATCGTGGGCCGGGGGCTGTGCTGCCCAGGCCCCTTTGCCCAGTGGTCTTTCAGGGCCTTTCTCTGCTTCCTCCAAGGGGTGGGCCAGACTGTATTTGCAACCTTCCCTCTGGAGGAAGGAATGCTTGTTGGACGAGAGGTGTGGGGAGGGCGGGCTGCTCAGCCCCAGACCCGAGGCCAGCCAGGGGCCGCAGTCCCTCTAACCCACGGCCTCCGCTTGTGCTGGCAGTGTTCCCGACCACCCCATCGCGCAGCTCCTGAAGAAGCTCCAGTGTGCGGTGTACCGGGCGCTGTACCACGTCGTGAGCAGGGGCGCTGCAGCCGCCCCAGCCCCCGGCGGCTGCTCCCTGCCCCCTGATGCCGAGGGGCTGCTGGCTCCTGGGAGTCGGCGTCTCCGGCCCTCACAGAGTCTCTACTGCATGCTGTCCCCCCCGGAGCCCAGCCCATCCCCGCATCCCCCTGCTGGCCCCCCCACCAGTCCCCCCACGCCCCCACTCCAGCCCGGGCCCCCCAACAGAGGGGCAGACAGCAGCCCTAAGGGGTCTCCCTCACCCCTGGTGCGCAAGGACAGCTCCTTTGAGGACCTGGAACAGTTCCTGGCCACTTCAGAGAGGTGGGGCCAGGGCCCTGGGCGGGGGACTGACCCTCAGGCCTCAGGGGTGAAGGAGGAGCCGCTGCTGGAGCCGCTGAAGAGCATCGTGAAGGACATTCACAATGCGGTCGGTGAGGGCTCCGCAGGACAGGCGGGCGGTGGGAGCTGCTCGACGGAAGGGCCAGCAGCTGGGACGGCAGCCAGGCCAGCCCTGACCTGCAGGGCCCTCCCCTCCACCCTCCTCTGAGCCACACATCCTGCCAACAGGCAGGCCCCCTCCTGCCTCCGGAGCAGCTGAGCTGGCTATGGTCCGGGTTCCCTCAGTCCCTGCTGTGTCCTCCGGGGCTGCCCGGGGATCACGGCCTGGGAAGGTCCACCCCCAGGGCCTCGCCGCCAGTGGCCCTGCTGTCTCGTAGGGCTGGACTCACGTCCTTCCAGACCAAGGGCTGCCAGGCACAGCCCGAGGCTGACGGTGGCTCCTCCCCAGAGTGTGTGGGCTCCCTGCGGTGGGCCCAGGTGGCCAGTGACTTCCCAGTCCCAAGGAGGGAGCTGTCAGGGTTTCTCAGAACCAGAACCGAAGCCCGACAGTCAGGGGCCCTGTTCTCACTGTGGGCCACGCTCTCCAAGGGACTGGGCAGGTCCCCCATCCCAGGAGGTCCCCCTCCTCCCTGGGTGGTCCCCCATCTCTTTGAGCAGGTCTCCCTCACCCCCAGGAGGGTGCTCCATCTGTCTGGGCCTCAGGTTTCTTGTCCTTGGATTTGCCTCTAAAGCTTCTCAGGCTCCTTTCCCGAAAGAGCCTGTTTCCTGCTCTCCTTTCCAGGGGGTGAGGGGCTGGGTAAGGCCCTGTGAGCACCCAGGGATGAGGGCCCAGACTCCGGCTCTGACCCTAGGCCACGCAGACACAGGAGGGGTGATGTGAGGGGAGTGGAGGGAGGGCCAGGCAGACAGCCCTCCCCACTGAGCCAGGACACTAACTGTGGCCTCAGCCACACGGAGGCTGGCTCTGGGAGGCAGAGAGAAGGTGGTGGGTGAGGACTCGTCGGGGTGACGTCCCGGGGCTGCCAGCTGGCCCACAGTGCCGCGTGTCCGCTCTGTCCCGGCAGACAGGCTGCTCTCGCTGACCCTCCTGGCTTTCGAAGGCCTCAACACGGCCGTCTCCAAGGACCGCTGCCTGGCCTGCATCGAGGAGCCCTTCTTCTCCCCACTGTGGCCCCTGCTGCTGGCCCTCTACAGGTGCATCCCAGCCCCAGGCCCCTCCAGGTTCCCCGTGTGTCACCGCCCTCCCCATCCCGGCCACAGCTGTGACTGCTTCCGGTGCTTTCCTCCGAGGCATCCTCAGCTTTGTCGGTGGTGGTGGCGCGTCCACCCTCCTGGGACTGGGGGCAGGGCCAGCTCGCCCCACCCTGCCTGTTCCAGGCAGGGTCCCTTGGGCAGCTGAGCCTGGCCTCTCTCCGCTGCAGGAGTGTGTACCGCCCCCGGGAGGCTGCCCTGAGCAGGAGCATGGAGCTCTACAGTAATGCACCCCCAGCAGCCCTCGGCATCCCCCCCAAACTGCTCCCTCGGGACCCTGAGGCCTCAGGAGCCGGCACCTACCCCTACGGCGCTGCTGCCCAGGAGCTGGGGCTACTGGTCCTGGAGTGCTGTCCCCAGAAGAAGCTGGACTGCATTGGTGAGAGGGGGCGTGGTCACACCCGCCTTGGGGAGGAGGGCGGAGGGGGCGGGGTCACACCAGCCATGGTCCTGTCCCACCTGGCAACCGAGCCTGTGTACCTTGTCTGAGCTGCGGGTCTGCCTCTTGGCGAACGGGGTGTGGCCTATGGGACATGAGTGGTGTGAGCGCGATGCCCACGGGAGGGATCACCCACACGATGGGTGTGGGGCAGTGCTGGGGCTCTTCTGGCTGCCCCTGCCCTCACCCCAAACCTGGCTTCTGTGCTGCAGTGCGGGCCCTGCGGGTCATCTGTGCCTGCGCTGAGGGCTACTACTGTGCCCAGGAGCCTGCACCCGAGGCGAGACCACAGCCTGGCGCGGCCGCCATGTGAGTCCAGGGGGGACATGGCCTGGGTGCATGATGGCCAGGGACCCTCTGATGATATTCAGGGTTGCTCACCCAGATGCATGTGCTTGGTCCCTCCATGCACACCTGGGGGAAGCTGCCTGAGCTTAGTGAAGAGCCTGCTCCCTGCCCTGAGCCCAGCCCTGGGGTTCCTGCATCGTCCCTGCCCCACCTCCCCAGGTGCTGCAGCCGGGGGCTCATGCCTGGTCCTGCCTGTGGCCTGCAGCCTGTTCTGCTGCCCATCTGGGACTGGTGTTCCCATAGCATAGCCCCTGCAGGGGCGCTGCCTTCTGCCACCCTGCCCCTGGGACTAGGGTCACCCTGAAGGCACCGATCATTGCAGCCTGGTGGGCAGGCTGTGGCACCTCCCCACACCCAGGGGCCTGCAGGTGACGGGCAGGTAGAAATCAGAGCTGAGTGTGAGGTCGGCAGAAAAGTGGGAGACAGTGCCACCCCCACCCACCCCAGGGCCAGGGTGCTGGGCCTCAGTGCAGGGTCGCAGGGCTTTCAGCTGGCTCCACAGGCCCCCTTCAACAGTTTGTCATCTGGCTTCCAAGCGAGTCCCTGCAGTGGCTCAGCGCCAGGACCGGAAGTGTTAGCCTGGCTGCAGCCCTACAGCTGTCTCTGTGGACACCTGCCTGTGTCCCTGCAGCTGTGCGGTGCCCACGGGACATGGGGGCAAGGCACGAGCAGGAGCCCATGGTGTGAGAGGCCTTCCTATCAGACGCAAGCCACAGTCTGCCCTCCTGCTCTCCCCAGAGAGCACTGGTCGTGGGGCTCTGGGGTTGAGGTTCTGGGGAGCCCACCGGGCCTCACTCCCCTCTCAGCTCAGACTCCTCTCACAGAGGGTCAGGCCTGTGTGCTCAGCTGTGTGACACGTGATTTCAGGAGTGAGCAGGCTGCCCGGGACCTGGGCCTTCCCCTCCACCTCCTGCTCCCCAGGCTGGGGCAAGCTTATGTGGTTAAAGCTGCCCCACCTGCCCCCGTGGGGCTTGTTTGGGGCTGGCCCAGCTGCTCCTAGGTGCTCTGGGCGGATGGGTGCAGAGAGAGCAGCAGTAAATGCAGGACCACACGGGGGGCTGAGCTGGGGCTTCGAAGTTTGGGGATGGAGCAGGCCCATGGGCCCCCAGAGCCTCGGGCTAGCGTGCCTCTGTCAACAGTGGTGCCGACGACCTCCTGCCCATCCTGTCCTTCGTGGTGCTGAGAAGCGGCCTCCCCCAGCTGGTGTCGGAGTGCGCTGCTCTGGAGGAGTTCATCCACGAGGGGTAGGGCCCGGGCTGGGGAGCCGGGCAGGCACCCTACACATGGCCCACGACCCCTCCCCCAGCCTCTCTCTGCCACCCCTCACTCAGCACACCCCTCGATACCCCTCGATTGGGGGTGGGGGACAGTGGGGCAAGCTCTGAGCAGCATCCACCTGGGGAGTGGGCTGTCCCCCCACCCAGCCTCCCTGACAGCCCCTGGTCCTGCCCCCCGAGGGCAGGTGCCCCTTCTAGAACTCCGGGGCCTCCTTCAGTGACAGACGCTGTCCCACAGGTATCTGATTGGAGAGGGGGGCTACTGCCTGACGTCCCTGCAGAGCGCCCTGAGCTACGTGGAGCTGCTGCCCCGGGGGGCCCTGGGCAAGTAGAGGAGACGGGACACCTCACCGGGCGTGCAGCTTCCGCCCCATCCTACCCGACATCTGCCCGAGGAGCTGCTCCTGGCAGGACGGGGCCAAACGGAGCCAGGCCCTTCTCTTCCCTGTTTCGGCCTCCGAGAGGCCCCCTTGCTCTCCCGAGAGAGCTGTGGGCTCCCCTGGGGGGCACAAGGGCAGAGCCAGGGCGTGGGCCTTCTGCCCCCGTGACAGCTCCTGAGCCAGTTTCTTGTCTGAATCAAGAAGAGAGCCTGTCAGCCCTGCCCTGGAGGCCGGGGCCCAGTGGTTTGAAACTGCCTGTTATTTATTGGACACGACCACTCCTCTCCCCTGGAGGCCCAGGCATCCCCGGGGGACCTGCCCACGCCTGCGGACTCTGAGCCACCCCCCCCCCCCCATGGCAGTGGGCATCCAACACCCCCTGGCAAGTTCCAGCCCCTGCACATCCCCTCTGGGTGGGTGGGAAGCTGAGGCCTGCTCTGACTCTACGTGCCCCCGGCAGCCACTGACCTGCTGAAAATAAAGAGGTCACTGATGTCTCCCTCCGCGTGGCTTGCTTGCTCCCCACTCCTGTGGGCAGAGGCCTAGGCAGGACAGCACCCCCTCTACTGACCAGCAAGAGCCCGACTCCCAGAGACCGATGAGGTCCACGACACCAGGCCTGCCCCCCGCACCCTCTTTGCAGGAGTGGGGCAGCCTGGGGTGGGTCCCTGGGACAGGATGCTCTGCAGGGCCTGGTGGGTAACAGGGTCGGAGGTCACAGCTGGGCAGAACACTGTTTTGTCCTCCAGGTGAAGCACACGGGGCACCCTGAGCAGTGATGCCTCCGACTCGGGGAGAGGAGAGGGCAGGTGTCTGGGCCCAGCCATGGGCAGCACCTGCCAGTGAAGGAGGACCCCCCCCAGCACCCTCGAGGCTACAGGGGTGGGGGCAGGGCCCCAGCACAGCAGGTGCTGGTCGGGGGAGCAGTGCTAGGTTCCTTGGGAAAAGCTCTTACAGAAACAGGAACAGTTGGCATTTCTCGGGCCAGAGCGTGTCTAGGGCTTCTGCAGGTTTGCACCAGCCTCGGAGAGAGAAGTCCCTCCGCCGCCCACATACTTGGCGAGGGGCCTGGGTCTGAGCCCAGCCAGCCCGTGGGCACCTGGGGCCGCCGTCCTGTCAGGATCCGCGTGGGCTGGAGGCCGCTGCCCACCAGCGCCCAGGACCGACGGGCCGCACCACCCACTCACCTCGCCGGGGAGGGCGAAGGGTCCCGCCCGCCAGAGGAGAGCCCCGCCGGCGGTTCGCGAGGAACCTGCGCTCCTGCACCCCTGGCCCGTCCGTCCTCTGGGCCCGGCGCCCTGCCCGGTGGGACCGCCGCTGGGACGCCCTCGTTTACCGAGTGTCCGCTGAGCTCGCGGTCCGGCGGGGGATCCGCTGTGCCCCGCACCGGCTTCGCGGTAGACGGGCCCCGCGGGACCGGCGGAACGGACAGGCCCCGCCCGGCCGGTGTTAGCAGAGGCGGCGGCTGAATCAAGGCCCGCCCCGCGCGTCACGGCCGAGGCCGGTGGGCGGAGCCGGCTCCCGGCGGAAGCGCTTTGCTGGGGGAGAGGCCGAGCTGAGCGGTGGGCGCCGGGACCGCTGGGGACGACAGGTAGGGGGTCGCCTGCAGCTCACGCAGAGCTACCGGAGGGGCCCTCGGTTCCGGGGGGGACTCCGAGGAGGGCGGGGCGGGGCGGGGCCCCAGGTGGGGTCGCAGGAGGTACCGGGCGCTCGGCTGGCGAGGACTGGGTCCCGGGCTGGACGGGACCTGTGGATGCTGGGTGGGGGCTCTGGGCGCACAGCTGGGGGCAGGGGTCCCCGTTCCTCAGCCCGGCCCTCGCCCCCAGGATGGGCAGCAGCTCGCTGTCCGAGGACTACCGCCAGTGCCTGGAGCGCGAGCTGCGGCGCGGGCGCGCGGGCGTGTGCGGGGACCCGTCGCTGCGCGCGGTGCTCTGGCAGATCCTGGTGGAGGACTTCGACCTGCACGGGGCGCTGCAGGACGACGCGCTGGCGCTGCTCACCGACGGCCTGTGGGGCCGCGCCGACCTGGCCCCCGCGCTGCGCGGCCTGGCCCGCGCCTTCGAGCTGCTGGAGCTGGCGGCCGTGCACCTGTACCTGCTGCCCTGGAGGAAGGAGTTCACCACCATCAAGGTAGGCGCGGCGACGAGGATGGCGCTTTCTTGACCAGGCGTTGGGGGGAGGGGTTTCTGGGGTCCTCAGCCCCTGGTCTCGGGGCGCAGGGCGCGCTGAGGGGTCCTGCGTGTGTTGGGTCAGCTCTGGGCCGAGGGCCCCGTGGGCACTCCCAGCGCTGAGAACAAGGGGTGGGTGGAGACCACCCCCAGGGTGCCTGCCTCCTGCGTGGGTCCTACCCCTTAAAGCTTCCTCACTGCCCTCCCCAAAGCCGCCTGCGGCCCCAGTTGCCATAAAAATCCTCGGACAAGCCCACGGGAAGGACTCGAGTTTCCACGGTCGCCCTCATTCCTCCAGGATGTGGGCTGATCCCCTTGATAGAGAATGAAGCCATGGGGGTGTGCCCTGTGAAAGCAGGCAGGGGCTTGGGGGGGGGGGGGCAGACTGGGCATGCGCCTAGCTCACCCCTGGCCCAGGTAGGGCGGTTGTGCTGGGGGCTGGCCTGGCCCCTGTAGACAGCAGCCGCCAGCAGAAGGGGGCAGGCGCCGGTGCTTCATTCGGAAGTGCAGGGCGGTGATGATGTCACCGGGCACGTGGGCGAGTGGCCTCCACTGGTTGTCATGGCAGCGGCAGCCTTTCCGGGGAGAGGAGCTCTGGAACCCACTGCTCACAGAGGACACAAGCTGGTCTGAGGCTCTAGGACGTTCATTTATCCATTCAGAGGGTAGCGTGGAGGGTGGGGGCATGCAGGGCCAGCCCCAGGGGAGGCTGAGAGCAGAAAACAGGCCTGCCCTTGAGGCCCGCTTGGGCCTTGGCGTTGGGCAGACCTGGGGGAGGTCTGGTTCTGCCTCCTCCTGGCTGTGAGGCGCTGGCACCGCTGTGAGCCGAGGAGGGCTCACGGTCCCAGGGCTGTGGGTTTTGGAGCTGCAGAGGGATCCAGCAGGTCGCCATCCCAGCAGGTGTTCTTGTGCACACAACCCTGCCGTCCGTGAAGCACTTACCCACCTGGAGCCCGGAAGGCAGTGGATTTCTCAGTGTGGGGGCTCTATGGTGTTCTGACCTCTGAACCGGGAGAACGTATGCGTTTCTTACTGTGGTGAGGGGGCTGCCCCAGTTGCCGAGTCACTGGCACCAGGCTGCCACCCGGAGTGGGTGTGGCCGAGTGGCCAGGGCGGAGTGCGGGCCGGGCTGCTGCTAACCCGGCCTCCTTTGCAGACGTTCTCAGGGGGCTACGTGCACGTGCTGAAGGGTGCGCTGTCCGAGGACCTCCTCATCCAGAGCTTCCAGAAGATGGGCTACGTGCCCAGGGACGACCACTGCCTCACGGTGACCGCCCTGCCCCCCGCCCACCAGCTGGTGCAGGTGGCCCTGGGCTGCTTCGCCCTGCGGCTCGAGTGTGAGATCCTGGGCGAGGTGCTGGCACAGCTGGGCACCAGTGTGCTGCCGGCCGAGGAGCTGCTGCAGGCACGGAGGGCCAGCGGGGACGTGGCCTCCTGCGTGGCCTGGCTGCAGCAGCGGCTGGCCCGGGAAGAGGAGCCGCCGCCCCTGCCCCCCCGGGGCTCCCCTGCCGTCTTCCGGGCCCAGCTGGACCTGTACCGGGACCTGCAGGAGGATTCGGACTCGGACTCGGACGACGCCAGCCTGTACGGAGGGCCCTCTCCAGGCCCAGGCTCCCCCTCCGTGGAGCCGGCCTGCCGGCCTCTGCCTTGGGAGCAGAGTGCCAAACTGTGGGGCCCTCAGGGGGAGGCCTGGGAGCCCATGGAGGAGGGCGAGGCACTGCAGCGGGTCAGCAGTCCGCCCCGCAGTCCGCCCTACGGGGCCCTGGAGGAGGAAGAGCCGGAGCCCGAGGCCTTCTCTTTCCTTTCCCTGCGCCGAGAGCTGCTGAGTCGGCCCGGGGACCTGGCTGCTCCCCAAGCCCCTGGGAGCCCCAGCCCCCAGCACGTGCAGAGGCCCATCGCCGAGCCCCCTGGCTACCAGGTGCACAGCTGCCTGGCCCCTGGTGTCCTGCCCACGCGCTGCTGCGACACGTGCCGCCAGCTGCACACTGCCCACTGCGCGGCCCTGCCCGCCTGCCGGCTGGGCCACGAGCTCCGCGCACTGCTTGGCGACGCCCACCAGCGCCTGTGGCTGCAGCGCGCAGAGGTGGACACCCTGCTCTACGACAGCCCTGGGGCCCGGCCTTAGGCCCAGCCAGGCCCCTGGTCAAGGGCTTCCCCAGTGTTTCCGTGGTGCTTCTCTGCCCTTGTCCCTTCTCAGCCTCGGCCACTGCTGCCCTGGACAGAAGAGCCCAGGCTCCACAGGTGGGCGGGGTCTTGCCTCCCATGGAAAGTTCCTCTTACCCAGACCCACCCTCTCAGACCCATGCCCGACTGTGCAGCGTAGAAGGGTCTAGCCCACATGACCGAGTCAAGGCACCCGGGCCTGTCCCCATGAAGGACCTCCCCTCCCCACTGTGGGCCCCATAGTCCGCCTGGAGCCCGATACTCCCTGCAGTTTCCATTTGGGACATGTTGCCTCCCTCCAGGTGTCTGGGGGACACCCCACACAGGTGTCCAGAGGGCTCTGCCAGGTGCGTGGCTGACCTGGCTGTGGAGACCTGGGCCCTCACTGTCGGTGTCACAGGTCAGCACTGGCTGGACATGTGCCCTGATCACAGCTGTGCAGGAAGCTGGGTCATGGGTGGAGGGAGAGATGATCTGATCTCAAACTGGAGAGGCGGTGCCCGAGCTCTGGAGAGCAGGCAGCAGCAGGCGGGGGCCGATGGAGCCTGGACCGGCTGTCAGGCACCTCTGGGCACAGCCCCCAGGCTTCCCATGAAGCCCACCCCAGGCCCAATGGTGAACCTCTGTGCCTGCCACAGCCCTCGGTGCAGGTGTCACCCCGTGCGGCCTCTCCTTACCGGCCCCCGTCCGCCCCACCCCTTCCCCAGTACTTGTCGTAGGACAGAACTCCACACATTAAAGGACACAGAACTGCCTGCGTCTGTCAGGAAAGCTTTTATCTCAGTTCCTGTAGCACCAACCGTACCCTCCCCTGGGGCTCTGCCCCCAGGAGGGCATTTGCTCTGGTGTCTCCGAGAGGTCATGGCCTAGACCCGGGTCCAACCCACACCCAACCCCTCCACACACCCCTAGCCAGCAACACCCCCAAGATGAGCCCCGTCGGTGCTTCCAGAGCCGCTAGGAGCCCAGGGCGTGGCAATGGGCAGAACCTAGTAGGGCCCCAGGTGGGGTCACCACAGCTCAGGTGGGGCCCGGCCCAGGGTGCCCACATCCACATCACCAGTGCACACCCTGCTGTTCTGGGGCAGTGGTGGGTGAGGAGGCAGGAATCGGAGCGGTCGGCTGAAGCAGCTGGTGAGTCCTGGCCGAGGGTCCAGCTGGATCTCGGGAGCCATCAGCCTGGCTGGCAGGGGCTTCGCGTCAGGGCCTGCAGCGCTTGCTCTGGCTCTCCGACACGGTGGGAGCAGCCCGCTTGTTGCGGTGGTGAGGGAAGGTGGGCATGAGCTCCGGCTCACAGGCTGCAGGGAGGGGGTGTCAGCACTGGGGCGCTTGGCACTCACCTCAGGTCCCTGGAGCCCCCCTGCACCTCTCTCTGCTCCCCTATGACCTGCAGACAGTATGTGTGCCCAGTGTCCAGCAGCTGCCCATGCAGGGCCAGCGGGCCACCTGGACGGGTCTGGGCTGGGAGTACCCCCACCCTCACATCATGGGCTGGGGCTTGAGGAACTCTGAGGCCGTCCCAGCAGCACCCCCCCCCCCCCCCACCCCGAGAAAAAGGCCACCAGCCAAGAGCTCTGCAGACGGAGCCTGAGGGTCTTGGGGACTCACGCAGGGGCTTCTCCTTGAAGTAGGAGCTCTCCAGGCAGTCCCCGGCCGTCGCCCTGGGGGAGGGACAGTCTGCCGTGAGCACACCTTGCTCAGGCTGGTCCCCCCACAGCTGCCACCCGGCAGCCCTGGTTCCCATCTCCCAACAACAGAAGGTGGGCGGGAAGGGGGCTGGCCCAGAAAGTGATGGGAACCTCACAATGGGCTCCGTGATCTGAGTGGACAGAGACCACAGAACCGGGCACCTGGCTCGCCACGCCTGTGTCCGGGAGGGACCCCGTGGTGGCGGGCGGCACGGCCTGTGTTCTGAGAAGCCCTCTTCAAAGGGCTCAGGGTGCAGGCGCCCCCCTGCCCGTGGTCAGCACCTTTTCTTGGGGTCGTACATGAAGAGCAGGTTCAGCAGGCGCAGGCCGGCCTCTGAGAGCCACGGGAACCGGTGCTTCAGGTTGTTGTAGGGCTGCTTCCGCAGGCTGTACTGGCTGACCAGCGGCAGCCGGGAGAAGCCCTGCGGATGGGAGCGGAGCTGCAGGGGCAGGCCCAGCGGGGGCAGGAGGGGTGCAGGGAGGGGGAGGGCGGAGGCTGGATGCTCACCGGCCAGATGTTCTCACTGGGTGTCCCCAGCAGCTGTACGATCAGGTCCACCTGGTGGATCTCGGATGTGCCCGGGAGAAGGGGCTTGTGGGCCAGCAGCTCGGCCAGGACGCAGCCCATGGCCCTGCAGGGCAGAGCAGTGCCTCCCCTCACACACCTGTTAGCACCACCCCGACGCGGCCCTGGGATGGGCTGGAGCTCCAGAGGTCACATGGAGTGGCCACAAGATGGGCCCAGCAGGCCTCCGGTGACCGCAGTGCGGGGGCTTCCCTTGGGGATCCCAGGCGCAGGCCACCTCCCAGACGGCGCCCACACGACCTCCGCCCTCACCACATGTCGATGCTGGTGGTCTGCGTGGTGGTGCCCAGCAGCAGCTCCGGGGCTCGGTACCTGCAAACAGAAGCGCCCACCTCACGCCCGGTGCTCCTGGGCGTCCACAGGGCACAGCGGATCTGTGCAGCCCACCCACCGGCCACCAGTCTTTCCGGGCAGCAGGACTGCCGACACCACCAAGCCCGCCTTCCTGGGAAGCTCTGCCCAGCGAGCAGCACCTGGAAACAGCTGCCCTTGCTGGACAGCTCCTGTGTGCATCCCAGACAGCACCGGGTCCTCGGGCAGGCCTACTGTCCGCCGTCTCATAGACGGGACTGAGTAACATGGCAGGAGGCATCCGACTCCAGTGTCTTCCCTTTAACCATGCCCCTGAGCTGCCTCTGGAAACGCAGTGAGCAGCTACTGTCAGCCACGTGGACCACCCCGTCCTGCAGGCAGGGTAGCAACCGCCTTCCTGACACAGAGCCAGGCTGGGTGTCCCGCTGCCGGGAGCTGCCCCAGACCCAGCCTCCCAGTGCGTGCAGCTCAAAGGCCAGCAGGGACCCCCCAACACTCCCCTCCGCCAGGCACACCCAGTCCCAGGGACTCACCACAGAGTGACCACCTTGGGCGTCATGGGCTTCACAGGGATGCCATAGGCCCGGGCCAGGCCGAAATCCGCTGACAGAGGCAGACAGACAGGAGGGCGGTGTGTCACCCAGTCAGGGGCCAGCTCATAGCCTTCAGGGAGCTTGTAAGGACAGATCTGCCCCCCCCGCTGCCCCCAGCTAGGTGGCAGGCACAGCGACACCTACCTCAGAGCCAGCACCCGCACCCACCTGTCTTCACGCAACCCTTATCGGTCATGAGCAAGTTGGAAACCTTCAGGTCCCTGTGACAGAAAGGGAACGTCAAGGTCCCAGGAAGTGACCGCCACGGGGAGTCTCATCGTCATCACGGTAACACTCGCAACGCTCTCCCAACATCTCCTGCGTGAACGTATTCAATGAGCAGGGCAGGCGGAAAAGGCAGCTGGACACCCGAGCACTCACGTCTCTGAGAAGAGGCAGAGCCAAGCCTCGAGCCCACATCCAACTTCCAGTCCTGCCCTCGCTCCCCGCCCAGGGCACAGGGAGCTGCTGCCTGCGGAGTCCTGCTCTGGGCTCAGACGGTCGTCCCCCCTCCCCCCCCAAGCCTGGGCCTTTCCTGGCCTGTGTCACCAGACCCCAGGCAGGCTCTCCACTGCGGGGCTTCTCAGAGCCTGGACGACACTCACACCTCAGAGCAGGAGGTGTTATCTGGTCCTGAGGCTGCCCCAGGAGCATCCAGACAACCCACTGCACCGAGCCTGTCTGCTCCTGCTCCTCTCCTGGACCCTGGGAACGGCGCACTGGAAGCTGGGGTCAGTACAGGGTCAAAAGCCAGCACAACGCCCAAGACCCCACCCTCCTCCAGGCTGATGCCATCCCAGCACCTGAGGCCGTGCCCCCATCCAGACCCAGGTCCCTGAGACTGAGGCCCTCTGGCCCCCGGAGCCCCACCTGTGGATGATGAAGTTCTGGTGTAGGTACTGGAGACCCCGCAGCACCTGCAGCACGATGCACTTGACCTGTGCAGAGGGCCAGGAGGTCAGGGCGGGCCCTGTCGGGCACCAGTGTGTTGGACAAGGACCCGTAAAGAGCCCTCAGGGCCCCCCCCTCGCACCTGGGCCTCCGAGAAGGGCGTTGGCATGTTCTCCAGAAGGCTGGCCAGGTCCTGCTCACAGTAGCCCATCACCAGGAAGATGCTGGAAGAAGCAAGGGGAGCACGCAGGCCACCTCAACCTCCTCGCTGAGGGGGCTGGCAGAGGGCAGGGCAGGGCCCGTGGGAGGCCAGAATGCTCACCTCTCCAGGTGGTTCCCCACCACCACCTCCTTCAGCTCCACGATGTTTGGATGGCGGAGGCGAAGGAGCAGCGTGATCTCCCGAAGGCTGCTGATGGGGACCCCTGCAACCGGACACGCTCAGCAAGCCCACCCGCAGACAGGACCCCTGCACCCCGCCCTCAGCGAGCCCCGCCCTGCAGTCAGGGCCCCAGTGCTTGCTCAGAACTGAGGCCGTCCTTCCTGCGTCAGATGCAAAGCAGCAGCTCTCTGCACTGACCGCTGTGAGCACCCCAGAGCCCTGCCCCCGCGGCAGCCAGGGAGGTGAGGGGTGTGTGCACAGGGGCTGCCTCGGGGCCTGGGAGGGGAAGGCCCTGTGGGGGGTGAGAGCTGAGAAAGATGAGGGAGACGGAGGACTGCAGCCCAGAGGGTGGGTGACGAGCCGGGGCCCTCACAGAGCAGCCCCTCCAACCACCACGCAGACGCTCCCGGAGGGCCGCCGGGCACTCAGTACCGGGGTCCAGTCCTCAGGGAGCCTCAGTCAACCTGCACCTTTCTGCCCCGCCCACTCTGAGCTGGCGTCCCCGCCCTGCTCACCATCCTTCTCCTTGTCCATCCGCACTTTCTTCAGGGCGACAATCTCATCCGTCTGGGTGTCCCGGGCCCGATCTGGGAGGAAACTCATCCGTGGTGGAATGCACCCCGCTCCCGAGCGCACGCCCTTGTACCACACGGCCTCTTCCTGACCCCTGGGGCTCCCTTTCTCTTTGACAACCAGGAGCCCAGTTGCAACCCAACACCTGTGGCCCCACTAGACACGTGCTCCTGGGGAGTCCTCGCCTGCCTGGGCCCAGGGTGCCTAGTTATAAAGAGCTCCCTCTAAGTTCCCCTGAGCGGGTGTGCAGATCACCGCCTGGAGCTCTGTTGCTACCATGTTCTCACACCAAATCAGGTACTTTATCTACAAAGAACCCTTATTTTGCACAAAGATGGCTCCGCACAGCACTGTGCCGGCCTGTGGAGATACTCAGCAGTGGGATGCACACCGGTGTCCGGCTGCTGCGAGCTCTGGGGAGTTTTGCACTTTCTACGGTAACAGGGCCACTCGTGGTTACACGGTAGCAACCTGACGGCTATTCAGGTGGGTAATCCCTTGCACAGGTTTTCATCCTGGCTCCTCCCGGCCCTGACGGCCACTGTGGGGCTCCCCAGGCCCGGCCTCCCACCTCGGCCACTCACACACGATGCCGTAGGTGCCCTCCCCGATGCGGTTCAGCTTCTCGAACTCCTTCACGCTCCGGCACCGTCCCAGCTGTGAGAGAGAGCGCTGCTAGTGCGAGGATCTGGCAGCGGATGGAGCAACTGAAGATGGATATTTCACACTTTCTCTGCACCACTTAGGTCTCGCTCACCAGACAGAAAGGTCCACACACTTGGGCTTGTGAGATGAGAAAAGGGGGACGGATGCCGGGCAGGCGGCACGCCCCCGATCCCACGGCCCAGGTGGACCTGTGATAAGGTGACCGCCAGCTGGGGCTGAGATGGAAAGTCCCCTCCTCAGGGGCACTAGCCACACGGCAAGTGTGCAATGGCCTCAAGTGGCTCATGGAGACCAGACTGGATGAGTCAGAAAACAGTCCCATCGCCACAGCAAGGCTACCGAGCGGCACTGGCCTCAGGTGTGCCCCGCGGATGGCAAAAGCGCCAGAAATATCGACCAGGGGTGTGTGTGGGGGGAATGTGTCTGTGGCAGAGACTCCTGCCCCTGCACGCCGGCCTCACTGCCTCCTCCGAGCTGTGAAAGGCGGCCCGGGGCCTGCGGCCCCCGCGGGTGGCTGTTTCCCAGCCTCCCTTGCAGCTGGGTGTGACCATGTGACCAAGTCCTGGCCCACCTTGTGCTCAACAGCCGCCCCTCTGGAGGGTCAGGGGAGAGAAATAAAGCCCATTCTGGGGTCTCTGTCCGAGCAGAGAGCTGGTACCCCAACACACCCTCCTAGCGGGTCCATCACAGGCAGGCCGAGGGCGCACTCCGCCCGGAGGCTCAGCAGCACGGGCGCCCGGGAGAACTGGATTCCAACAGCTCCTCCCTGGCCCCCGCCTCTTCGCTGACCAAGCCCTGCCTCCAACGCGCCGCTGGCTAACGCCTGGGGGCCAAGCGGGGACTGGGGACGCTCCTCGGTGCCCCCCTCCCCCTGGTCCCCTCCGACCCTCCCCCCCTGACTGCTCCCGCCCCGGGAAGGTTCTCCCCGGAGATGCGGGCAGCTGCCTGAACCGCCTCCTGCTGTGCACCCGGCTACGTCCTCATCGGGGTGCGTCTCAGCTCCCAGCGCCCCGAGCCGGGGACGCGCCCGCACTGGGCGCAGCTGGGGGTGCAGCGCCCGCTCCGCCGCGGGTGACCCTCCCCGGGGGCGTGACGGGCCTTTCAGGGCGCCAGGGAGTCAGACCACAATCCGGCCGCCAGGGTCCCCCTCCTCCTCCACCAAAGGGGCGGCCATTGTGCCGGCGGCAACGGGACAGGGATGCCGGGCCGCGCCTGGTCCGCATCCCCGAGGCTCCCACGGGCAAACCCTCCTCCAACACAAGGTGCTTCGGGGCGCAAAACTCTGAAAGACGCCGGTGAGAACGCCCGAGCCCGGGCCGCCCCTCCTTGCCGGGTGGGCCGCCGGCTTCCGCGCCGGCCGCGAGGAACTCTGGGACTGCCGTTCCCGCCCTGCCGGAAACCGCGGCGCTTTAGCGCGACACGGGGGGCCCGGTTCGTCGGCGCCGCCCGTCCGCAGCGAGCGCGGCCCTCCCCCGAGCGCCCCGACGCACCCTGTGTTCCGGGGGCACCGTGAAGAAGCCCTCCTGGCGGACGCACTTGAGGCGGATCTGCTCCGCCTCCGGCTCCGGCTCCGCCATGCCGAGCGCGGAACCCGCTCCCGGGGCGCAGGCGCGAACGGCTCCTTCGGCGCAGGCGCGTCCCCACTTCCGGGGCGTTCCCCTGGCGACGGTTGCCAAGGAAACCGAGGGCTTCCGAAGACTTGCGCTCCCAGGACGCGCTCGGGCTCTGGAGGTTCGCGTTTCGCTGTCAACCCGGCGCCTGGCCGGGCTGGGGCGCCGAGCGACGGCGGCTGGCGGAGGGGCGGCCGCGAGGGGCCGCGGGGCCCGGGCTTCGGAGCGGGCAGGGCCTGCGGGGAAGGACGGGCCCGCACGCGGCGGTGGGTCCTGGGGCCCCTGTCGCGGTGCCTGGCCTGTCCGGCCCTGCCCGGCGGGCTCACTGTCCTGCTGGGGCGGGCGGACGGGGCCGCGGGGATGGCCGTCAGGGGAGCCGTGCGCGCCCCGGACCGGGAGCGGGAGGCCTGGGCCGGGACCGCGCTGCCGGCGCTCAAGTAACGGTAACGTAAGTCAGGAACATTGTGTAACTTTGAAATTAAGTTAATGCGTGGGAATCATCTAATTTCCAGTTAAACGAACAGTTCATTCTAGCTTTTAAGTTTTCTCATATCACAGCAGTTCCAGGAGTACAGCGCGCGTTTTATAAACACGGGATGAGATCCCGGAGGCGCCCCCATCGACTGCACCCGCACCGGAGCCGGCCGGGGAGCTTCTCCGCGGGTCAGGGTCGCTCCGTGTCGCCCGGGCGGCGTCCTGTCCCGGCTTCCCGGACACTCGCCCAGGGCACAGCCGGAGGCCCCGCGGCTTCCTCCGTCTCAGCGTCTGCTCGTCGCCCTTATTTTCACGAGTTCGTCCCGAAGCGGCTGCCATCTGTCCTCACTCCCTTCACCTTTCCACCCAGCCCCCAACGTCCGCGCTGGCCACCCCGGGGCAGTCCAGCTCCTTTTCATTCATTCATAAGCGAATAATGAGGCTGGAATGAGCACCATGGTAATTGTGTTCAGATTACTGAGATACTCAGGGCGGGGGTAGGAGGGTAATTTCTAGGTCCAATAATACGAATGTAATGGTTACAAGAAACTTTACAGAGAAGGGTAGGCGTCCTGACCCTATCGGGTCAAATCCACACTTGCATGGGCTTGATTTTTCTGTATATTTAGTTGTGACAATCAGAATGCATAAACACACCGAATATAAATAGCGATACTAATAACGTATTAGTAAACGATGTAAAAGATTTCTCAGATTATACCAAAATGGGTTGGTTGGAAGTCAGTTGTACTATTTAATACTAAAAGAACATAATCCTCATCGACAGAGAAATAGGAACTGTGTGCAGAGCCTGCTGATCATTCCAGGAACTAAGGAAGTGAAAAGTGTCACCAGACTAAATGTGAGACCAGCCAGAGGGCATTCTCTGCACCTGAGCACTGCTGGTGAGGTGGGACAGTTGAGGGGTCCCCCGGGTGGCCCCTCCCATAGGGAGCCCTCACAGCCAAAAAGATGGGTAGTGCCAGCTCAGCTGTCCTCTTCCAGGTCAGCTGTGACAGGGCCACTTCCAAGCTTCCACGTGCACGGCTGCCCCCCACCCCCTTCCACATTCTCCTTTTGGATTCTTAATGCCCTGGAGCAGCCAGGCGGGGAGCCCTTAAGCCCTCTGTGGAACACGACACCTTCAAGTTGAGTGCTCAGAGCCCCACCTCCTTTCCACGTGTGTGCGTGCGGGGACATCTCACCACACAGCCCATGCTCCCTCAGAGTGGGAGGGAGGGAGTTGAACAGAAGGGAGAGGTGCCACCTGCTGTCTGTCTATCACTGCACAGCCAGCCAGTTCCACGGGGGGAGGGGGGTGGAGGGGTGATTTATTCAAACTAATTTAAGTCACTCTTGCCCTCAGCCAAGCTGCCAGCAGCCCTGGGGAAGGTGAGACCATGGTAGTCACGGGCGGGGCAGGGGGTTTCTCATCTGAAGGGGCACCTGCAGCTTCCCACAGGGCGGGGTGGCCCTTGTGTCATCACGGCTGAGACTCAGAGCACAGTGAGTGAGGACAGCGACTCAGGTGGTCGTTTATTCTTTAGTCTGTAAAGCATAGGCGTCTATTGTACTGGGATTCCTGTGTCGGGCATAGGGGCCCCATTCCATCTCCTCGTGAATGGTCCTTTGCTCTGGGCTTCCGATGGCACAGGTGAGAGAGTCATTTGAGGCCGAAGTGATGATGATCTTTGGAATGACAACTTTGTTCCTGCCTGATGTTACCTTTGCCCCAGGTTTCTCTAGAAGGAAGGAAACATCCAGGTATTTAGTAAGTCTGCAGCGAAGCAGACAATGTCTGTGTGACGGCCAAAGCACAGGGACTAGATTCGCGGTTCAGGACAAAGAAACAGGTGAGGTTGGAAGCAGTCAGAACTGTGCACGGACGTTCAAAAGCTTCACCTAGACACTTTCTTTCCAGGATGAAAGGAGACTTCTGCCATCTGCCGTGGAGACCAGGCTGCCAAAGGCTCAGGCAGGAGACAACCTCGAAAAGGCAGGTGTGCCTCAGGTGAAGTTTCAGGAGCACAATTTCCAAAGGATTCTAAAGCCGGTCACAGCTCTCTGTACAGAACTTTATCAGTCAGAACGCTGCCCAAGTGGACACTCCTGATGTTGGCCACATTTTTTAAAACTTGTTAAGTTTACAAGGAATACATAAAACTTGTGAAATGCCGAGTCTGTCAAATGTTACAAAAAGCCGAAGGCCCTTCCCTGCCCGCACCTCTGGGGGCTCAGCTGGAGGCACATCCCTTCACGCCTCCGGTAAAGCACCCGGGGTCTCCGCAGATGTGTGTGAGTCAGCGGCACTCACAGCATCCCGTCCTGCACCGGGACGGCCTGGCCGTTCACCCTGTTCCCACAACACCTCACGGGCCGAGCCACACGGAAATGAGCCCATGAGTAACAATAGTAACGACCCACGACCAGCTTCTGAAGCAGGTCCTGGGTCCCAGCTTGACAGATGAAGGGCCTGAGGCACAGGACGTTTAAGTCACCTGCCCGAGGCTGATGGCAGAGGAGATGCTGGAGCCCGGGAACCAGGTCCAGAGCCCCCTCGAACTTCACCCCTGCAGCCAGCCTGGAGGACTGTAACCAAGTGACCACAGCTGCACTGGCACTTCCTGTCATCCTATTCTCCATTTAGTTTCAAGTGGGGAATTTATTTTTTCACATTGTTTTATACAAGCGTTTTATATTATATTACAACTACTTAAAAGGTTAAGAATATTTAATTTAAAGTAATATGTGTTGATTAAAAATTGCATATGGAATGATTCTCCTTGCAGGACATTCAAGGTGGCCACTCGCAGGGCTGCTGACGGACACTGGCTTCTGCTTGACTGTGGCTGGAGGGCTCAGAGATGGGACCGCTGACTGCAGCACCTCCACCAGGGGGCAGCTCAGGGCTCCAGGCTCCAGCCCCCAGTGAGCCTTCCAATGAGCCTGTCCTGGCCCAGCCTCAGAAGTCACCTCTGCCACATTCTGATGGTTACAGGAGCGATTTAGGGAGAGGGACAAGGCCACATCCGGGTGGGAGGAGCATCACGGACACACCACGGAACTCGGAACTCGTGGTGGGCGGCCTGGGCTTGTCTGGGGGAAACACCAGCAGCCGTGCATCTACCTTCACTTTGCAGCAAACCTCAGACTCCATGTCCATCCATCACACCAGTTAGACGTAAAGAATTTGGGTGCAGCTCTTAGAGACCAGGACTCGCCTGTGCTTCATGGGTTTCTGAGGTGTAGTCCACACAAGATAATATGCGCAGTTCTCAACTGCTCAGCTGGGTGAGTTTTCACAGTTGCACACACCAGTGTAACCACCCAGACAGGATGCAGAACGTTCCGTCGCTCCATGGAACTCCTGCAGGCCCGTTCCCCGTCAGCCAGCACGCCCAGGCCAGCAGGCCCTTTGGTGTCTGTCCCATAGTAGTCAAGCTTACTTTCAATACTTGGGTAATACACAGAATTCTTGGCTTGGAACTCTCCCTTTCCCTGAAGCTGTTACGGTGTTAGGTTAATTAAAGAGACTCCGACTTCCACAAGGTCTCAGCCTCTCAAGTGAAAAGCAGAGGTGTGCGCCTCGTTCCATGTTCTTCCTGGCAGACTGTCTCCACTGGCTCCCTGCAGGCCACGGAGACAGACCGGCCACTCTCATTCCACGCAGCCGTGTCTGGCTTTACTCGGCCTCTGCAGCATTGAACACTGCTGACTAATTTTCCTTTCTTTTTTAACAGCTTTATTGTGGTATAATTTACACACCATAACATCCACCTGTTTAAAGTATACACTTAAAAAAATAAAATAAAACATACACTTCAATGATTTTTAGCAAACTTTCAGAGGCAGGCAACCCTCGATCCAGTTTTAATACCTCTTGTTCCCATTTGCGGCCACCCACTTTCTCACCCTCAGCCCGGCTTCCCTCTATACATTCGTCTTTTCTGGGCGTTTCATGTAAATGGGATGATAACACCATCGTCTCTATGTGTGGCTCCTGCACCTGGTGCCCGGCTGTGGAGACTCCCTCCAGGTCCCACATGTCAGTAGCTTGACCCTTGTTGCTGAGATGCCTCATTATTGGAGAAACCACATTCTTCGACTTCTTTCTTGAAATTCTAGCCTCACCTTTTTTTAAAATCCTCACTCAAGGATATGTTTATTGATTAGTTTTTAGAGAGAGGGGAAAAGTAAGAGAGAGAGAGAAACATCGATCAGTTGCCTCCCGTACCGGAGATCAAACCTGCAACATATGTATGTGCCCTGACCGAAAATCAGACTCGCAACCTTTCAGTGTGTGGGACGACGCTCCCACCAAGACACACCGCCAGGGTGTCCGTCCTCACTCTAGCTTCTGACCGTTCCCCTCTATGTCCATCTTCTCTCCGCCTCCCTGAAATGACAGGCAGTCCCCTGCCCACACCTTCCCTTGCAGAAGTCCAGCTCTGGAATCTGCAGATGAGTCGATCCTGGAGGTGCCAGGCAGCTGAGGCTCACTGCGAAAAGGTTCTTGTTCACACGACGCAATGCCTCTCCTGGACTAGACAGTCCTGCCCGTGTGTGACACCTGGAGCCCGAGGGCAGCAAAGTGTAGGCACACACATCCTGCTGGGCTCATCCGCTGTGCCCCGTGTGCCCTCCCTTTATGTGGGAGACATCGGGTTCCTTGGCAGTGAAGCCCCTTTTGGTTGGCTTTTCTGTGATTTGCAGCCAAAAGCCTCCCGATAGACCGGCAGCATTCTCCAAACCTTCCTAGGACTCTGGCTCCTCCTGTGGTCTTCCATCGTCAAAGGAGGATTCCTACTGGGATTTGAAGTCCAGGCCCTGCTCAACACCCTCATTTCAAACAGATGCTAAAATTTGAACCTGCCTGAGCCCAGCTCCTCCTGACCCAGCAACTACTCCATCTCAAGGTCACTGCCACCCACCCTCCTGGCTCCCGTCCCCACCTCTCATCACTCAGCAGGTTCCACTGGTCCTACCTCCCGGATCCTTTGTAATTCCCACTGCCAGTAGCTCATTAGTTCCTACCTAATAGCAATGGGCCTCTGACAGGTCTTGCTGCCCCAAACAGCCTTTATTCTGGAGACATTTTTTCCAGGGCACCAACCCCATCACACGTCCCTTGTTTTAAAAATTCCATTTCCACAACCCACACGGTAGAACTGATAGAAGACTTCATCTTCTGGCTGCTTCTGTGGCCTCAACCCCCTACCCACCCTGGACTGTGACAAAGTGAATAAATTTGCCACGCGATCGCAGCCCTTTGCCCACCGAAGCTCTTCTTATGCGTGACTGTGCTCCCGCCTGGAGCAGCCTTCCAAGCTGCGGGCCCAGTCTCGGTGTTGAGGAACGACAGTGCCTCCACCCGCTGGGACAGGAGCGGTGAGCGCTGTGTCTGGGTGCTGAGCCCCTCCTGACTGTTAGGAGTGTGTCATTTGGCAACTCCCCCAACCTTTACTGAACCTGTCCCCTCTTACACAGAGATCCTAAACCCGCCCACCCTGTTGTCAGGATCCCTGTTCACCCCGTCCCCAGACTCCCTGAAGCTGCAACCTGGGCTCTGTCCCCTTTTGGGTGGGTCCTACCTTTGACTCCACGTGCCGGCACCTGCTGCGTGGCGGCCCCTTCCTTCCGAGAGGGGCCCTCTGCAGATTTAGAGGCAAGACTGTCCACCGACCTTTCCTTAGACTTTGGGCCTGAATGGGTGCACCCCATTTGCTCCTCACCTGGAATATATGGATAGTTAATTGGACATGAATCTAGGGGCAATGCATGCGTCCTTCTTCAGTTGCCTTCTTTGGCTCAGAATGAAAGAGGCAGCTTGAAAGACCTGGGTGACTCCATTTCCCTAAACCGGATATTTCCATGGCAGAGAGGGTTCCCGAGGCACGGTCACCGGGACTCAGGCGCAGGAGGGGGCGCCCAGCACCCCCAGCTCCCGCAGGTGCGGCCCGCTCCGGAGACGGCGGGCCGGCGGCCCTTTACCTTTCCCGGGGTGTTGGCTCGGCAAAGCCTCATCGGTGAGCCCGCCGCCCCGCGGCCCAGCCCGGCCGGCACCTGCTCCTCGACGGGCGCGCCGCGCCGGTGACTCACAAACGCCGAGGCCAGGCGGCGCGGCGCGGTCGCCACGGCAACGCCACCTCTCGCGGGACGGGCCTCCGTCCTCTCGCGAGAGGGGCCGGCCGCCGGAAGTGAGGAACAACCCGGAAGTTCCCACCCGCCGCCGTTCGACGCCCCCTGGAGATTCTGTCTCAGGGCCTCTGCGAGGGTTCCGCTGCCGGCCTGG